>NC_044307.1:75959619-76261958 GCF_007474595.2 Lynx canadensis | reverse complement strand
TCACTATCCAGTAGTCTATGTATACCCATACCTCAGGCCACTTCCACCTCCAAATAAAGTAACTGATGAAGTGTTCTGCTTGGGCTCTTCCTACTGGGAGGATTTCCTTTCACCATATTCTTTTAGGGATACCTATGAGTGTGGCAGTAGTGTGACAACAGTCTATTTATGGCTACCATCAATATGCCACCCTAACCTATATGTGAAGAAGGCCAGAGTATTTTTCTCTGTCATCCATGGACACAGGTATTTCTAGCCATGATCAGATCTGCTGGGCCCAAGCTTCCAACAAGCTTGTACAACTGCTTGCACATACAACAGAGCCTATTGCTCTGGGTAACATTCAAGTCCAATAAATGGATTGGTGCAATATTCTCCAGTACAATACATGCTGTCTCTAAAATCTAAATAAGCCTACCTAGCACTTCTGATATGTACCGATTTATTCTTTACCTTTATCTTTTTGGTACCAGCATGTCCCAAACAATAGATCAGCTAAAACTTCACCAAAAGGGCAGAACCATAAAGTTTTGTGAGGTTTATCTTCTACTCTCTGGTTTGAATGTGCCTAGGTAGGATAACAGAATAATTTCCACTTCCTGCTCACCAACTACAGTCAGTATTATGCCATCAATATAGTAAACCATAATGATATTCTGCAAAATGTCAAGACATATTTCCTACACATTACATTCTGATAGAGCACATAAGAGTTAGTTTAGCCAATGGGGAAAACAGTGAATTGAACTGTTGGTCTCCTCAGGTGCATGCCAACTGCTTTCATGCTTTTTCTGAAGGGAATTTAAAAGACCATTTTTTCCAGATAGGTAGTGGCATACCAAGTGCCATGAATTCTGTTGATCTCTTCCAATTAAGCAACTATATCTGACATGGCCACTGTAATTGGTGCTCATACTTGCTAAAGTTTACCGTAGTTCATTGTTATCCAAGATCCATCTGTTTTTCTGCAGGAGCTAAATAGATTGAAGAGCTTTATGCAGGGTTTACTACCCCTGTGTCCTTTAAATCTTTAAGTGGTGGTGCTAATCCCTGCCATTCTTCCTAGGAAGTAGTATTGTTTTGGATTTGTTCATGTGGATGGGGGTGGGGCATTTTCTGGGCTTCCATTTGGTTCTTCCTACCATAATGGCTTCACAGATCAGGGAACCAACACAAGGGTTCTTCCAGTTATAAAGTATACTTGGAGATTTTATATATCCCAATTACTCATTTGGAGCCTGGGGATACAATCACAGGGAAGGCCACAGACCCATTGTACCCCTGTGAAACATACTTGGTCTAGAACTATAATTTTTATCTGGCCTCCCTATGCCCCTACTCTAACAGGAAGACCATAATGGCATTTCAGGCTCCCTGGCACCAGTGTCAGCTCACACCCCTTACCCAACAGTCCTTGAAACCAATTTGACAATAAATTTCATATTAAAAAAAAAAGAACTAAAAAAAAAAAGAAACCAATTTGACAATAAATTATATATTTAAAAAAGGGAAAAAGAAAAGAAAAGCTTAAGAATCCTTCTTTCAAAATTTGTGTAAAAAGTGGATCATGCTGGGGCACCTGGGTGGCTCAGTCGGTTAAGCGTCTGACTTTGGCTCAGGTCATTACCTCACAGTCCATGAGTTAGAGCACCGCATCGGGCTCTGTGCTGACAACTCAGACCCTGGAGCCTGCTTTGGCTTCTGTGTCTCCCTCTCTCTCTGCCCCTCCCCTGCTCACACTCTGTCTGTCTCTCTCTCACAAATAAATAAACATTAACAAAAAAAATTTTTTTTTAAATGCATCATGCCCTCTATCCATTCCAACCCTCTCCAAATATAGAGACAACTATGAATTAGTTAAGAGATTTCAGTTTTAAACTATACTGGCTAGTTTTAATATCTAGAAATTACTATAAAGTTATGGAATCTAAAATTTGTCTAAGGCAGTAAGAAAAGGGATAGGGATAGAGGTATTCAACACAGCACTGTTTTAAAAAAGTGATCATTAAAAATAACTTCAGGTTTATACTCCAAAAAGTTGAGATGTCTCGGAGAACTGGATATAGTCAAACCTGCTGGGTGATTTTCTTGAGCTATATTGAATGGCTCCAGAGCAGGTGTTTCTTTGGATAGGCATGCTCTAAGTGCTCTGAGGCAAAGCAGTTGAAAGTATTTGCAAAAGGCGTTTGGAAGGATGATAGAATGGAAGCTGGATAAGAAAGGAAGTGAAAACAAGTCTTGAATTCTGGTTAGGCATTATTACTTTGAGCAGGTCTTTTAACCTGTCTGCTTCAATTTTCTCGTCTATAAAATGAGGATAATAACTTCATAGTGACCTTGTGCATGTTTTTAAATGGATTCCTTCAGACTGAATACTGCCTCTTTTCACCAACCCTTGTTACCTTCTACTTACCCCTCTGATGGTCTAGGTTTCATTTTAAATTTCATTTCCTCTAGAAAGCCTTGTCTAACCTCCCAGGGGGTGAGGAGACCTTTAACATCTTCTAACTGCACCCTATGTCTATCATTGCTGTTGTCATACAGAATTGCAATTGTCTGATCACTTGTCTATCAGCTCCATTAGACCAAAGACTCTACTAGGGCAGGGACTATGATCATTTGTTCATTAAGTACATATTAGAAATAAAAATATAAGCTAAACTGAATTGACTTGGAGAGTATAACGATTAAGTGAAATAATGCTCGTGCAGCTCCTATCAACCTACATGTTCAATAAATAGTAGCTTTAAAAAATCTCTATTATTATTCAAATCTTTATCTGAGGGCACAGCTCCTGGCATGTATACATTTGTATCACAATAAACACTTGCTGAATGAAAAGTTTAGACTGGTGATAATGACATCCTTAGCCTATGTCTGCCAGTGGCAATTCTTTCAACTGTTGTTGATCTTACTTTCACGATCCCAAACGGTCCTCTGAAACTCCAACTTGTGCGTGTACGTGTGTGTGTGTTTTAGAGCAAGAACGGGGCGGGGGGGGGGGGTAAAATCCAAGACAGTAATTGTAAGATGCCACTATAGAGGGGGAATAAGGGAGGGGCAGAGGGACACCACAGAGAGGCTCGGGGACCAGTAGCGGGTTGGGGCGTGTATGTGTATTTTCAATTTCTTGCCCACTAGATGGTGGAACAGAGCCCCTAACCTGATAACAGTATGCTTTCTCACAGATCTGAGTTTCTCTTACAATGCCCACTCAGCGGTTTGCACGTGGAAGAATCCAATAAATTGTTATTATGTTTTTCAAAACTTCCGCTTGGAAAACAGAGCCGAAACCACAAGGGCGGGAAGGTTAGGAAGAGTAGAGACTTGCGGAAATACACGACTAGGGGAGCTAAACTACATTTCCCAGGAAGCCACGGGCTGGGCCTACAACACCCAGCATGCCATTGTTCCGGCTCTCGGGACCTGCTCGTGGCGTCCACTTTCCCAAGGAGCGCAGCAAATCTGTGCATTCTCTGTTGGTGCGGCAACGACGGCTCTTACCTCCGGATTATCCTGAGCCGCAGCAATTCCTACTTTCGCTCGTAGAGCAAAAAAGACACTAACCACTATTCCGTGGAGCCCACAAGCCACGTGACCAGCTCGGGTCATGTGACTCCAGAGCCAGGCGACAGAATTGTGTTACCCTGGTAACTGTTGAGCCCCGCAGACCTTCCCGGAAAGCGCGGAATTCAGAGACCGAGGTAGGTGAGGCGTGGACACTTGTTTCCCACTCGGTTGACTCTGACCGAGACTGTCCTCAGACCCCCTCCCCAGGGCTTTAGTTTCCCAGGTCACTCCCCTCCTCCGCCCACACTCTACTTCAAGTGCGTCTTTGTCTTCTCGCCACTCTGGAACCCGCGCTTCCTGGAGCAGGGCCCCACCGAACGGAGCCCGTTTGAGAGGATCCGTCTCCGACCGAGATCTTGGGGCTAAGACCTTAACCGCACACACCCTCAACTGATCAGAAATGCTAATGAGTCAGGGAGGTGTTATTCTGAAAATTGGGCAAAATATTGTCCAGGGTGTTCACACACAGAGCCCCCCTCCACCGCTTCTGGAAAATGAAGCTGCGGTTTGAGCAGCCTCAAGGAGGCCCCGAAACTGGGACAGATTTGAAAGTTGGTTGGGTTCATTAGAGGGACAGGGAGAGCTTTGCTCCACGAGTCACTATTGTATAGTTTTGTTGGCCTTCCCACGCTCCAAAAGAAACGTAATATGTTCTAATTTGGATGCTTCATTAACTTTATCTTAGGTAGATTTGAACCGTAATGAATTGCATTTTGTCTGTATCTGGAAACAGTCTGTCTTGCAAAACTATTACTAGGGACTGATAACTAGCTGAATGACGAGGCAGCACGTACTGTCCTGTGCTTTGCAAAAAAGAAACCGTCTTTTGAATTTGCTCATTTATACTAAATTTTTGAAAGATTCCTTGAGAGGACCTGCTTTGTTTCAGGAATGTTATGTAACACACACACCATAGAGTTAGGAAATATTGTGGTCACCCTTTAACACTTGGATGTTAACAATGAAAATGTAATCTCGGACCCTGAATACAAAGCAAACTGTGAAAGCTGCTTTTCCAAAGCAGTTTTATTCATGAATTTGGAATCTTTTGTCCAGGTTATTGGTCAATAACTGTGCATATATGCTAAATCGTAAGAGAAATGTCTGAGGTTTAAGTTTGGTTGTTCTTATGATGTGTTGTGAATTTCCTCAAAGAATATTTATCTCGTTATTTAGTGTTTCCAGTGTTGTAAATACTTTGGAATGTTTACTTTGGGAAGTGAAAATTATTGATTATGGCTCACTATTCCAAAGAAGAGCTGGATGAAGAGTTTGAAAAGTTCATGAAAGAGGTAAATTTATCATTTTAAAAGCTGTATTGTAAATTTGTGTCACAAGAAATTCATCTTTCAATTCCTTCTCCTCTACTATGCAGTTTGACCGCCTTGAAAATAAAACAGCCAAGTTATTTTACCAGCAAAATGGGTTTATTTTTTAATGGCAGAGGAACTGCATTTCAGACCTTGCAGGCTATGGCAAAACTATAGGCAAGACCTGAGATCAAAGGAGAAGAACTATTACCTTTATAGAGAAAACAAGGAGAAAGGTGGGAGGGGATGCTTTGAATGAAAGTCCATTGGAGGAAAAAAGTAGTCACTGTATTTTCTTGTTGGCTGATCTAATTGCTAGGCCTGGAGAAATTCATTATTCCCCCTGTTGGAAAATGCAAGGTACATTTCTTCCTTTTGGGGTCTGAAATTGATGAGTTGATAGGGCATGAGAGCTCCCCCTTCTGGCCTCCTGACTTTTTAAAATGTAGTTTCCTTTATTTGGTTTCATATTTTTCCCTTTGGATCCAGATCTTTCCTCAAAAGCATCACTGACCAAGAAATACATCATCTGTGCCTCTCCGTGCCAGGAAGGACCTTTTCTGGGTGTCACGTCCCACCAGAGAGAAAGCGTATGGCAGTTAGAACCCATTTAAGACCATATCTGAATAACAAGCTTAGGAAGGAAAACTCTCAGGCATTTCCCATCCAAAGTCTATATCTATATCTGTATCTTGTTGAGGTCATACATGTTGGAGATCATCTTGAAGTGTTGAGCTAGCATCACCTTATTGGGTACATGGTTTCTACAAAAGTTTGACGACCAACACGTGCAAAACTTAAAAATTACTGTACAAAACGTAACTAAAAGAAACATGACAATTCCAAATTGTGTACTGGTTCTGAACCATGACCCTAGGCCTGAAGGTAGCCAGCTAAATAAAAGATCTTTGAGAATCATGTGAAATTTGTTGTAGTTAATGTGCTTATTCCCTAAAAAATGTAATTTTGTGCAGTTGGGTTTCTGCTTTTCCACAGTAGTTTATCCATGTGCAGTAGGTGGTGTCTGTCACACAGACGCATCCTTACTCAGCGGGTAGGTAATGCGAACTCTGTGATTGTCTAAAACTACTTTAGCCAGTGATTTGAATGATCGTTGTTGGGCTGCTTCTGCTTTGGCTATAGAACTGACCAGATCTCCTAATTTAAGGAGAGATTTCTAATTGTGTCTTTTAGTACTTGCTCTACTGAAGGGAGAAAGGCTCTCTCTATGGAGGCAAACCTGGAGTTGTGTATGCCTCTTGGAAGTTCTCATTCAAGGTTGCCACGAAGGTTTAGTGAGGTGGACCAGTGGGAAGCTGCTAGTTATGAAGCAAAAGCAGAACAGTGAATATAGCAAGAGCACATTGTCCTTTTATCCTTCAGCTGTCAAGGCGATGAATTGCTCAAGCATCGGGGCCATTACCAAAACCTCCATGTATAGAAGAATAGCCAGGAGCTGCACATGGGGCTCCCTCAGAAGAATTAGCATTTGTGGACCCATTTGTGGGTATAAAGGCATTAGCATTATTCAACCAAGATTCAATGTTATCACATACTAAAAGTCTTCCTAAATATATAGGTATGACAGCCAGCTTACAAATGGTCCTACTTTGGCTCTTTTACAATGTGTTTTATATATGTATTCAAGGGATTTCATTTCTCCTACCCAGGGTTGGGTTAAATTGAGGCAGGGAACAAGTATGTGTGGATTTAATATTCTAACCTATAAAAGGGACCTGGGCAACAGTTTAGGCATGAGTGGCAATTGGGATTCCAGTGAAATTGCTTTTAGGGTGAACTAAGGTATCCCTGTTCCTATGGACTCGATTGAGGTTTCTGGTGACAAGTCCAACAACCAGTTATTGGAAAATGTGAATAAGAGCAATATCTGTCCATGGAAGAGGAAAAAATAGAGTAAGAGGTAACAGCGAGAAAAGGTATGCAAGCCTGCTTCACTCATGTCGGGAAGGTTGTCTTTATCAGATGTCTGCTTTAATTCTTGGAAACTTTACTTGCAGGTCACCAATTGGTATGCAGGTCCAGCCTGGATTTAGTGCTGTCTTTAGATGTGACATGTGAATCAGGAGTCTATTTCTTGAAAGTTGGTGGCACAAGGGTTGGTTAACAGTACCTGATAGGGCCCCTCCAGTGAGGTTGAAGAGAGAACTTTTTGATGTGTCTTGCAGTAGACAAAATCTCTGGGTTGCGAGTCATGGTGCTTAAGGCTTTGTCTCCCGGGAGTAAGCCATGAGGACAGTTTTACTAAAGCATAATTATTCTCAACAGAAGGAATCAGGCCTTTACGGTATTGGAGTATATCTCCTTTTATCAGCTGTGAATCAGACGAGGCAGGAGCCAGGTGCATCAGGTGCTCTGTGACTGTCTTAAAGGGTCAGAGTTAATGAGTTACAAAGGGGATGGATCGCAGATTTAGAAAGACCCAATCACAGTGCTTTTGGCCAAGTTAGTTGAAGGGTTTCCACAAATTTTGCTAGTTGAGTCTTGATGGTGCTGTTAGTGCATTGCACTAGCCCAGAGGATTGAAGGTTGTGAGCATAGATAGTGCTCTAGAACCGGCCAAACAGCGCAGACCTATTGACAAACTTGACCAGTGAAGTAAATGCCTTGATAACTTTGAAGCTTGAGAAGGCCTCCTTAGGTAGGAATACTCTTTTCTAATAGGATTTTAGCTACAGAAGGGGCCATACCCTCTCTGCAAGGGAAAGCTTCAGTTCAGTTAGAAAACAAACCATGACCAAAACATTTATATTCATGGGAAAGGAGCTGAACTTCGAATGGTCTATTGGGCAGTTTAAAATGCCAGTGGGTGGTGTGGATGGGTTTCCCAGAGTTGTGTTTTGGACAGGTAGAACAAGCAAAGTAGGCACTTTTGTGGGCTTGTTAATATTTCTGTACCAGAATTGATTCATAAAGCCTGTCATCTTATCGGGAGAGCAATAATTAATGCTTGTACAATGGTTAGTAAAGAGATTTTAGAGTGTCTGGCAGGACTGGGTTATTATTTGGCTCAAGATAGAGTTCTCTCTTTTTATCAAACCAACAATTACTAGATTTCCAATATAGTTTTTCCCTCTCTGGGGCTAATTTTTGGATATATCTTGTCAGTTTTTCTAGATTATCATTTGAGGCAACATCTCTTAGGACCATGACAGAGGATTGGTTATTGGTTCCTTTAAGAGCAGCGTGTTTAATGGAAACATCAGCAAGGTAGTTTCCTTTGGCTGCCAGGGAGTCAAGTCTGGAATGCACAGGAGCCTTAATAGTAGCCAGGGCAGTTGGCAAAAATTTGACATCTAGTAAATTTAGGACATAAGAGCCATTTTTAATTTTATTCCCATTAGAAGTAAGGAAAGTTGGCTGTTTCTATAATATCCCAAAGTCATGGGCTGCCTGAAGGACATATGATCAATTTAAATATTTTCAGTTTTACCGTTGGCTAAAGTACAAGTCTGAGTAAGAGCATATAATTCAGCCTGTTGGGTCGAACTAGCCAAAGGTAAAGGTGCTGCCTTGATGATTTCAAAAGGTGTTGCAATTGCATACCCAGGGCAATACCATTTTCATTCTTTAAATAAGACCCATCAGTAAACCATGAAAAATCTGCATTGGTTAGGGTTATCTATTAATTGTCATGGATAGTCAAAAGGTGATCTGTCCACATCAAGTGGTGGTGAGAGGTTTTATCAGAAGGATAAAGAGAGTAGAATAGCAGGGTCAAGGTTATTACCGTGAGGAGGAGTTATTGAGGAGCAGCGAGGAGGATTTCATAGGAGGTGAGAGAGCTGGCCAAAAGGTGTTGAGTGTGGTAAGGATTCAGAGGGGCTTTTGCATGGGGCACAAGGGTGGTTAAAGGGGTTCCCATGATTATTTCTTCAGTGGCCTTATCCAAAAGGGCAGGCTCTGAGGCAAGGGGGTTATCCCCGTGCCACAGTGTCCGGTTGTTGGCTATAATATCCCATGGGTTGATGACAGCTTCTGTATTTTGGGGTGAGTACTTTAAGGGCATTCCCTTCTCATATGCAAAAAGGAAAAGAGGAGCTGATAATTAGGATGTCCAAGGGCAGAAGGCTTTATTAAGATTTTCTTTAAGGCCCCAAAGGCTATGTAATTCTGATCTTACCAAATAATAGATTCATATTTGTTGTTTTTAAGTAAGATATACAGGGGTTGGACCATAGGAGAAGTTTGGAGCCCAGTTTTTGACAGTAGTCACCTAGCTGGAGAAAACCACATAATTGGCTCTTAGTTTTAAGTTTTAGGATACCACAAAGCCTATCTCGATCTAAATGAACCCCTATTCCAAAATCAGGTGTCTTAAATATCAAACCTGAGTTTGAGCAAACTGCAGTTTTTCCTTGGAAACTTTATGTCCCTTTAAGGCTAAAAGTTTTAACAGCTACATTCTGTCCTCCTGTGAAGAGGCTTGGGAAAGGGAGCAGAGAGGCAACTCCTCTACATTTTGTAACAAGGTAGGTTCTCCAGAAAATTTTATATCATTTAGTCAGCTTTTAAGGTTTGCAAGAAGTAAGACTTTCTATAAAACCCCAGGGCATTACTATCTAAATGTATAGTCTTCCTTCCCAAGTTAAGGCAGAAAGATAATAACTTATCAACTGGAATACTAAAGAATGCACTCAGAGATCAATTACAGTGAAAAGTTTGCTTTCAGTAGGACTAGATGCTAGTAGCATATTGGGTTAGGAACAGCAAGGTGCTAAGGGGTAATATTTATTGCTGGAGGTCCTGGACAAACCTCCACCCTCAGCCACTGGGTTTTCTTACAGGTAAAATAGGGGTGTTACAAGGACTAGTGCAGGTGATAATGAGTCCCGGGGCCTTATAATCTTCTATTTTGGGCTTGATGCCTTGAAGGGCTTCTTTCTTTATAGGGTATTGATTAATTTGGGGGAGATCTTTTGTGGGGTCTATTTGAGTCTTAGTACGAGGTGCTTTGAGGATTTTACCCATAAGAAGGGTGGTAACTGATCCAATTGGGACAATGGTTAATGCCCTTAGAATTAGTTCCAGTGCTGTCAGAAGTGAAGCGAGTAAAAGATGTTGAAAGGTCACTTGATTCACCAACTTGGCAATCTTGGTTGCTGCTATCGAATTCTAGAATTGCTTACCCCTTTTTGGAAAAAGGAATTCCAGCAAGATACTTTTCTAAGAAATCTCAGCCCAGTAAGTGAATTGGATGAGAGAATTAAGGAAAAAAGGGTGGGTACCTCTTAAAGGACCTAAACCAGAGGGAATAGATTTATTAGAGGTAGGAACCTCACCGTTTAAACGGTTTTGTTCCTCTGAGGCACGGGCTGCTTTATAGTGGTGGGTTGAGCACCGGGAGTGTAGCTCCAGTGGCAGTGAGTACAGATAGAAATTCATTCCCAGTGTGGAGTGTTGTTTCTTTGAGCCAGTTGAGACAGAGAATTGGGACAAGACCCTTTTGTTCTCAGAGCCCAGTGTTTGGGAATTAGGAGAACATTGGAAAGAGTGGTTAGAGGGCTGACAGCATCTGGAGCACTTGAGTTTGTAGCAGCCTTTTTTCCAGTGTCCTGGTTTTTTAAAATAATGGCAGGCATCAGGAGGGTTTTGGTTTTGTTTAGGGGCCTACATTTGTTGGAGATGAAAATTAAGGATTTTAGTGGTCTTTTAGTCGAATCATCTAGAATGCGGGTGAACTGCTAAATTAACCAAATCTAGGGCAGATGTAGTTTCCCGTTCCATTCTGGTCATTTTAACTGGAAGGGAAAGATCCGATTTAGCCGGTTAATGAACATAGAATTAAAGGCTACCTGAGGGGACTCAACATCTACAGGAAGACCGAAGTTTTCATTAAAAATAACCTGAAGTCATTTGTAATAATAACAGGTTTATCGAATTTTTGTGCACAAGCCTGAATGATGTTCCAATTAACAAGTTTAGGAAAACCTTTGCAATTTTTCTGTGAAGACCTCTAGTGAGTGTCCTGCCAGAAGTCAGAGATCTGTTTTTCTAAATCTCTTTCAGGATTTTTCTATCAGGCCAGTTTCATCCAATGTTAGGCCTGGCCCTCACCAACAAGCGTGTGAACTAATTGATATAAATCTGAGAAACTAAGTTGATAAGTTTGAATATGTATGTTAAATTACTCAGCAAATCTCCGAGGATCCTCAGTAACTTTGGCAAAGTCTTCGACTCTAGCTTGTAGTTCAGCTTTAGTCCAGAGAACATAAGAAACTAGGAGTTTAGCAGTTGGATCCTCAGGGGGCTTAACTTTAAAGGAGGAGGTTCTGCTAGGTTCAGAGGAAGAGAGCAGGGAGAGATAAGGAGGAAAAGGGAAATCCAGAGAGAAGAGTAGAATGAGGAAGGGAAAGGGTATGGAGGGGCTGGGATGCTGCTGCAGGGAAGTAGGAAGATGGCCCCAGAGGAGTGGCCAGAGCACAGGATGACTGCTGTGTGTGTCTGGAGATGAAGAATCCAGGGAAGGGAAAGAGCACTCAAAAGCCCTTTTGAATTCTCTCAATTGTTTCGTAGCCTCAGTTAATTTAGAAATGGTATTTTGCAAAGGGGTAATTTTAGAGTCAATATGTATGGAAGTCTTTGGGTACTAATTAAAACAGGCATTCCATGCAGTTTGTTTAATTTTAGAGCCATGGTCTTCTAATTTGGTTTTGAGAAAATTAAGTTGGAGGAGATCAAAAGTTCCCCCATGACAGTCATTGAAGTTCTAAATTTAGTTAGGTTGGTCTATTTTGTTAGCATTGTGCATGCAGGAGGATCATAGTTTTTAAATATAAAGCCAGCCAGGATCCCAGGAGGAGGAGGGCTGTCCTGAGAGAGTTTAGAGGATTATGATCCCATTAGTCAATACCAGAAGTTCAGAAAAACATGAGTACTCACCAGATAGGACAAAGCCTTCATAAAAAAGAAAGAATAAAGCTTTTAAATAGATCCTAAATAAAGTCAGAGAACTCAAAATGCAAAGTGAGCAGAGCTTGGAACCAGGAGACACATACTCTCAGACTCCAGGGTCGGGGAGAAAAGAATGAGCTCATTTGGCTCAGTGGGTACAGGCACCTGTTTGCTCACCAGCCTCGTAGTTGTTGAGTGTCTTCTCTGGATCCCACTTCTGATCACCAAGTAATGTTGACCTCAAGGTTAAAACAGCCCGTTATTTTATCATTTATTTGGGAATGGCAAAGGAACTGCAATTGGGGACATGCAAATGATGGCAAACCCATAAGCAAGACCTGAGGTCAAAGGAGAGGGACGTTATTTTCTAGAGAAAAGGAGGAAGTTGGGAGGGGCTGCTTTGAACGAAAGTCCACTGGCGGAAAACAGGAGTTCAGGATGGTGATGGCTTCTCATTGGCAGGGCTGTTGCTGGGCATGAAGAAAAACCTTCCTTCCTCCCACTGGGTAGTAGAGTAGGCTTTGTTCTGTTAGGAAATGCAAGATACACTTCTTTGTTGGAGTCTGCAATTGATGACAAATTGATGGAGTGTGAGAGCTCCCCCTGCTGACTTCCCCATTGTGTTCTAAATGAGGTGTCCTGCATTCAGCTTCACAAGTCTGTCACCACACTCTGTCAACTCTTCCTCCAGAATATATCTGTCATCTTCCTCGTTCTCTCTCCTTTCATCTGCCATCATCCCAATCCATGGTGACATCTTCTCACCTGAGGTACTACAACAGTTCCTATGTACTGTCCCAGCATTCCTTCACCACATTGCAGCCAGTGCCGTCTTTTACGTAAATCAGACTGTTCCTCCTCTTTGTAAAACACTTTATTGGCTTCCCATCACAAATGGAATAAAATCCAAACTCCTTCCCATGGTTTACAGAGCCCTGGATGATTTTGCTCATGTCCTCCTCACTCGCTTTATACCCCTCTTCTCCCTTATTCACTTATGCTACAGTGAATACAGTGAATTCAGTGAATACAGTGAATACAGAGCTTGTGCTTTGTCTCGCCCTGTCTCAAAAATAAATAAACGTTAAATTGTTTTTTATATAGAATTAAAAAAGAATTAATGTTTATTTATTGTTGAGAGAGAGAGAGCAAGAGACAGAGTGAGCAGAGAGGGGCAGAGAGAGACAGGGAGACACAGATTCTGAAGCAGGCTCCAGGCTCTGAGCTGTCAGCACAGAGCCTGATGTTGGGATTGAACTCATGAGCCATGACATCATCACAAGAGCTGAAGTTGGATGCTCAACCAACTGAGCCACCCAGGTGCCCCCAGGAGAGTCACATTTTAAATGATTATACTAACATTCTTGTTCATAAAGGGAGTTTGATATACGATGTAGTAGAAAACCTCAGTTTAATTAACAGGAAAAATAATGCCTACCTTGTAGGATTGTTGTAAGGTTTAAAAACCGCATTTAAGAATTATCCGAATGTAATAGATACTCAGGGTAAGAATCTCACTTCTCATTTGGAAACTGATTTTTTATTTTCAAATATGGGCACATTTTGAAAATTAAGCTTATAGAAAGTGTTTTCACTGTAAAAGATAAAAGCAGTGTAGACCAGTTTTTTTTCCTTTTGCCCTTTATTTGCCATCCCTTCAACACTCTCCCTCCATATCTTTCTCTCATATTCAATCTCAACCCATAAAAGCTTTTATCTCATGTTAGAGATTTGGGTCATTTTTTAATGTCTCACTTTTTAATAATAAAAACCATGATTTTAGAGTCATGGTAAGTAACTTCTTTAGTCATTTTGCTAAATTGTTCAGTAGATTGTTCAACAATATGGCTTACATATCTTTATAAGGAGATTGGTAGGACCAGCTTTTTTTTTTTCTTTTTACAGATTTATTGAGTTGTCATATACCATACAATTCACCCATTTAAAGTGTACAATTCAGTGGTTTTTAGCCTATTCGCAGCTATGCAGCCATCACCACAGTCACTTTTAGAACATTTTTATCCTCAAAAGAAACCCTGTACCTGTTAGCAGTTACCCCTTCTCCAGCCTTGCGCACCACTATCTACTTTCTGTCTCTGAATATATGCTTATGTTAGACATTTAACAGAAATGGAATCATACAGTATGTGGTCTTTTGTGACTGGCTTTTTCCACTCAACATAATGTTTTAAAGGTTCATTCATGTTGTACATCTTTCAGTACTTCATTCGTTTTTATAGCTCAATGGCATTTCCATTTTTTGGGTTTATCCACATATCAGTTGATGAACATTTGAGTTCTTTCCACTTTTTGGCATTTATAAATAATATTGCTATGAACAATCATGTACAAGTTTTTGTGTGGGTGTGTGTTTTCATTACTGTTGTGTGTATATCTAATAGTGGAAATGGTGGGTCATATGGTAACTCTGTGTTGAACCTTTTGAGGAATGGCCAGACTGTTTTCTAAACTAGCTGTGCCACTTTATGTTCCCACCAGCCATGTTTTAGTATATTAGGTTTCCAACTTCATATGCTCACCAGCACAGTTACTCTCTGGGGACCTGCTTTTGTGTATTGTTTTGTTTTTAATGGTAGTAACCTGAAAAGCATTGTGGAAGATTATCAAAAGTAAGAATACCTAGTATATATTAGACAGTAGGGTGAGCACTCTCCATTTCATTTTCTGAGCTTTGTCACAAGCCTGCAAGGTCAGTGATTTTTCAACACATGAATAAACTGAAAAGAGAGGATAATTTTTTTCTAAGCAACAGCTAGTATATTTTGAAGTTAAAATTTGAACTCAGATCTGTCTGGCTCCCAAAACCTCTACTCCTTCCATACTGTTAGGTGGCTATGGGGCTTAAGAGGAATAGACCAAGTCTGTGGCAGATTGTCAGAATTTGGTAAACAGCGAGATATGGGGAAGAGAGAGAATGGAACGTTTCTAGGTGATGACCAAGTTTAGAGACCGAGTAGAAAGTGATAAAACTAAAATTCAGATAGACTCCTTTTCCTTCCCTTTCCCGCTTCCTGCCTGATTGTCAGGTTGTCAGGGAAGACCGTGAGTTCTTTTGGAACACTTTAAAGTTGACACTATTATAAGTCATTGAGATAGAATTGTTTGGTTGGCAGGTGGAAATTTGTGTGTTGTCATCTTGGAAGTAACCTGGCACTTACTAGAGTAAAAGGGCACTCTGGTGCCATTTGGGGGATTACATAGTGTAATGGAAAGTGGACAGGTGTTATCAGACCTCCGTTTAAATCCCAGGTGTGTAACACTTACTAACAGTAACAACTGGAGCAAGTTGCTTAATCTCTCTGAGCTTGTTTCCCCTTCTGTAAATCTTGATTGGATTGCTTAAAGATTGAGATAACCTGGGGATAGGTCCTGATATAGAGCAGGTATGGAATAAACGTTGGTTTCTTCTCCAGGAAAGTTGTGTAGGATGAAGATAAAGGACCAAGAACAGAGTCCTGGGGAAGTCTTGTAAAGAAATGGGCAAAAGAGCCAAGACCTATTAAAATAGACAGGTGGGAGAGGTCACAGAGCTGAAGTATAACTTGGAGGAAGTGATGCTGTGAAATCAAAGGTAGAGACATTCGAGAAGAGTTGGTCACCGGTATCAAGTTCCATGATGTGATCAGGAAAGATGACTAGCAGTGGTCCTTTATTTGTGACATTTAGGAGGCCTTTGGAACTTGGAGGAGAGTGTTTTGGATGGGAACCAGATTCTAAAGGGTTGAGCAGTGAACTCACGATGCTAGTATGTAAAAGAAAAGTGGTAAAGAGGAGGTAGGAATAAGGATCTTAATCTTGTTTGTTTTGTTTTGCTTTGCCTTTTGAAGAAAAGTGGAGTAGACTTGAATGTTCATTCTTTCATTCCACAGTTGTGCGAGGTGCTGTGCTAGGCCCTGGCGAGGCAGAGATGGGCAGGTTTATAACCTGAGGGAAGGAGGGAGTGGAGAGAGAGGAGGGGATGCAGAGACAGAGATAACATGAGATGACCAAGGAAGTAAGGACCTAGAAAGGCAGGAAGTGACCCCTCTGCAGGTTCTCCCAGGAGTGGAGGAAAGAATTTCTTTTCTGAAAGAGGAAAGCAGTGTCCTAACAGGTGAGTGTGATGGTGGAGTGAGGGAAAGGAGGGTGGTTTTTGAGTGAAGGTCTTTATTTTCTCTGTGAAGAGAGAGGGCAGGTTACTGACCACGTGGTGGAGGTGGTGGGTCGATTAGGGTTAGAGTAGGGGATTTAGGATCGTAGTAAAATTTGGACTTGAAGAGTAGAAAAGGACAATAAAAGTTGATTAAAGTTTATTAATCATTGTGACAAAATGTTGATTTCTCTGGTAAACACCTGAAACTCAGTTCTTCTGGTCTTAGAATTCTGTGTTCTTCTAGAGTGATGCCAGGTAATTTTGCTCAATCATTATTTATTCTTAGACCCTAGAGAATGTCTAGAAGGGGATTGTATCCTTCCCTTTTTCTTTCTGATCAAGTTTCTTGATAAGTTTTATTTCTTTGTTGTTATCATTGATTTTTTCTGGTTAGTATACTTGTTTAACTCTGGATATGAAATTGATGTTCAGAGTTGTATATTTGGTATTTAAGTTATTTTAGCCACATATCTGAAAATAAGAATGTATACATTATTGCTGAGAAAATTGTTTATGTACAATGAAGAGAAACATTTTTAGTGATGAATCTGGGATTCTTTAAAATCAGTGGCTTATATCCGATTTAGCTTTCAGATGATTCTTTCGAGAATTCAAACAAAACACCTAGACAACCTGAAAGAGAAGTGAAGAAGAAAAATGCATTGCCATGGTGGATAACTGAAGATGATTTTGAAGATGGTGGTAAATATTGCTGGGTTTTTTATTTCAAATTATTTGACCACAAGGGGTCAGTCAAGACTTTTAATTCTGGGATTTTGTTGTTGTACTATAGGTATTTAAAGAAAATAATACTAGTATTGTGACTTTTTAAAGTTTGAATTACATATTACTTCATTTTATTATGTATTACACAGTTGAGAATCTATGATGATTCTGCATTATCAGGTTATATTGTTATATTGGGATAATTTATATTCACTCAAATTAAGATGATAAATAACACAGGCATATTTGTGTATTGTCATGTTTCACGGCAGATTGATTTGAGGTGATTTAATAAAATGTTCTGACAGTGTATTAATGTCTTTGCACTGGGTAGATTTTAAGAAATCTATAGATTTTGGTGTCACAGTCTGTTAATAACAATAGCAAAAAAGTAATTTATTGCCTTGGTAAAGAACTCATTGTTGATCCTATCTGACATACATGTATAGCTTTCCCAGAACTAGTCCTAGTCACATCTTTACAAATGGAAAACTACTCTCTGGCACCTGTGCTTTGGTATACATGCTATATAGGAAACTGCCATTATCCATAAGGAACCCCAGACCATGTCTATTAACCTATGTTCAAACTATTTGTGGATCTTTAAGCACCATTTTGTAAACTTACAGGATTTCTGTATCCCTGGAGGAAAATTTGCCCTGTAGCTTTTGTTTTTTCCCCATGCAATTAAGCCCAGATTCCTTAATGTGACAGCTAAGGCTCGGTATCATCTGACTAGGACCCTCCTTTCTAGCTTTCTGTGCTCCAGCTATACTTACTCCCTATCTCCTGGAAACATCATTGACTGTGCCTCTGTGCATTAGCTCATGCTTGCTCACCACAAGGCTGCCTTTGCTCTCATCCTTCTTGTCCAGTAAAGCTTGACATTACCTCCTTCCAATCCTTTCCTAACTCTTCTAGATCGCTTTTCAACATAATTATTTTCTCCTTCATTTTGATTTCAAAACATAGCAACAGCACTTACACATTGTGTTGATAGTTATAACCCATAGGGCTACTCCTGAGGTTGTGAGCTTTGTGAAGGCAGGAAACGCTTCTTTTTGTTTGTATCCCCTGACCCTCAACAGTAAGTAATAAATGTGTTTAATAAATGAATGTTAGAGTGAATTTGATAGTCATTTCTCTGTTCTTAAAATTGTAAATAAGGAATTGCCTTACTGAAAAATACAGTGCATTTTTTCAGAAGTCCCCCAACCATGTAACAATGCTAAAGTTTGCATGCAAAGAATTCTTTTTTAGAATTTTCCCCCCATTGGTGCTTGGAAAGGATATTTACTATATGATGAAGTACTATTGGAATTGTTTACGAAGATTTGAGACTTAATTAGCATTAAAGTCTCTTTTCTAGAAAGTAATGAATTAGAGATAGAATGTGCATACTCATCCTAAAGGAAAAGAATAGGCCCTGGACCAACACTGGAATGTAACCTGGCAAAGTTATTAATTTTTAAAAAAGAATTTATCAATCAGAAGTGGATTTGATTAGTAAAAGATGCAAATAAGGATACTTAAGCAAACTTTGACAATATCCGTTTGAACACAGAGGAGAGGGTTTCTCTACCCAAGGACATACCCTGGTCCCTGGTTCAATCACAAACATTTATTGAGTTCATGGTATATTATACATACCAGACACTAGTATACAGACAGGGTATGAGTCCTGCCATCAAGAGTGTAGAAGCATCACAGCGGGGAGGTAAACAGCCTCAGGAGGAGAGGAATGCATTGCCAAATTTGGATAGGCATCAGTAAACATCAACATTGAGCTACTTCAACCTTAGAATTTTTCTTTCAACTGCCATAAGGGTAAATGTTCTGCCTAGAGGATGAAACAGTCTAATCCTTCTACAGGTTATACTCTTCACTGTGATCGAATTGATCTTGGTTTTGGTTATTAGTTTCTTGTAAGCTCAGTTAGTCTGGTCATATCCCTGAGTCCAGCTTCAGAGCCAGGGTGAGACTCCGCAGACACCACAACAGCACCCCAACCTGTGGCATGCGCTTTTTCATTGGAAGTGTCTGTAGATATGTCTTTTGATACTCTGCAACCGTAGAAGTTATTATTTGATGTATAAAACCATTATTTACACAGAGCCATGAGAAATAGATGCTGAATCCTTTCCAAGAGGACACTAATTAAGATACTGAAGGCAGAATTTGTGACTTCTTATTAAGACTTCCTTCTAAGCAAAAGTGGTATTCTAATCTTTTTTTTTTCAACGTTTATTTATTTTTGGGACAGAGAGAGACAGAGCATGAACAGGGGAGGGGCAGAGAGAGAGAGGGAGACACAGAATCCGAAACAGGCTCCAGGCTCTGAGCCATCAGCCCAGAGCCTGACGCGGGGCTCGAACTCACGCACCGCGAGATCGTGACCTGGCTGAAGTCGGACGCTTAACCGACTGCGCCACCCAGGCGCCCCAGTGGTATTCTAATCTTAATATTTATACCACACAATGTAATTATTTGACTTTTCCATATTTCAGGTTTTTTTTACAACAAATGTATGCTATTATGATAGATGTTGATATTGCATAACTTTTTCAGTGTTTTCTAATGTTTTTGGAATAAAGAGCGAAACCCTACTTTGGGCTATGAGTACCAGCCTGGTCTGTCTGACCCATCGATCCTGCTCTGGGCTTATTTCCACCTGGACTCACCCTCACAATCTAGATCCAACCTTACTGGCCTTTTTGTGTCTTCCAGTGTGGCCTGCCCCTCCTGTTGCTGACCCTTTCTTTGTACCTTTCGTTCTTCCTACTCAGAATGGTCTCCCCTTTCTCGTTCACCTAGTTGTTTCTTACTCTTCCTTCACATAAGGCAGAAGATATCCTTACAGTGGCATGGTATACTGTATTAAATAGTTGTGCTTTCAAGTAATTTTTAAAGTTTCGTTTCATTATGTATAAACTTTTGAAATTATTTCATAAGATACACTGCAAATAAATAGTACTGTAATTTTTCTTTGAATTTTATGTTTGATGGATTTTTATTAAATGGTGTTGGATTTTTATCAAATGGACCAGATTTATTTTGTAGCTACTATCCACAATATTAGTATGACAGAAAAAAAAGTTAGTGTAACAATATCACTGGGTAATACATTGTGGTCAGAACAGTTTTGTGAACATAAATATCCAACTGTATCTTAAATCCCACCCCTAGGACAGCTTGGAACAAATGTAAGCTATGTGAAAGCTAAGAAGACTTCTCAGCCTATTATGGAAATAGAAGAGGAGTGTCCTGAAAGGATTCAGTTTCTTCAGAGCAGTGGAACCTCTATCTTAAGTATTGACAGCTTAGAAACAAATGGTAAGAAATATGAGGGATACAAATTGACAGGTTAATTACTATGCTTATAATTAAAATTTTTTTAAAAATTGAATTGTATCTTCGAGCCTCCTTTACTGAAGTGTGTAGACATACTTAATACCTTCCTAGAAGGTTTAGAATTATATCTCGAGAGAAACCTTACAATGTTACATATTGATTATGAATATAAATCTGTATTTGGTGGGTAAGAGATAAAGTATTTTTTAAATTTTTAAAGTTTTATTAAGAACATCAATAAATGCACCATTAAAATTAATATTGTCAAAATTCTGCGTGTTAATAAAAATATATTCATTCTTTTCCATTTAGAGATCATAGTTTCTGAACTCAATCATAGTGTTCTTGGATTGGGATTGGACACATTAGAGGAACAAGAGGAAAAGGAGCAATTTTTTGCCAGGCTTGAGGAAGGCTTAACATCTTCCATTGATTATTCAAGATTAAATAAGGAATTGGATTCTAATGACTCCACACAATTTAAAGCTTTACATAGGTAATATATATACAATATCAACTATCATTAAATGATTTTTATGTTTTTCCATATTTTTGGAAGGCTGGTATATGCATGGACTTAAATTGATAAACATTATAACAGGTACATGTTGAATCTTATTTTATCTCTTTTTTCTCTGTTCATTTTTTTTGGTCATGGTTTCTCATATATGAATGGAATATGTTAATTTGTGTTTGAGAGCCCACTCTGCATCCAGCTATGTGAAATGTCATGCCTGAGATGCTACTGAGACTAATGGCATACTGCAAAAAGACCTTACTAGGAAAGTAGTTTATTTATTATTATTTTTTTTAAGTTTATTTATTTTGAGAGAGAAAGAGAGCGCATGCACATAAGCAGGAGAGGGGCAGAGAGAGGGAGAGAGCGGATCCCAAGCAGGTCGAGATCAAGAGTTGGATGCTTAACAGACTGAGTCACCCAGGTGCCCCACAAAAGTAATTTATTAAGCAATTTTCCACAGATAAGGTAAATAAGAAAGTTCGGGTAGCTGTTATAAACTCAGAGAAAATAGGGACAGAAAAGAAAGGAGGAACCAGGGAGTAAAAGATAGGTTTTGTTTCTGTCCTACCTTTGTGTGTGGTTGGCCCTGATGATTATCAGGAAACTTCATTTATCCTGGAAATCCTGCTAGCTGACTGAGCTGGTCATCTGTAAATAGAGCCAACCTTTGACCTTTTAAAATTATAAATGGAAGTCATATCACATCTTCAAGGTTTTAAGAACACCAACTATAATTAAGACTGAGGAGAATCATAACCTTTGGTTATTGGAGTACCTGGTCTTATGATGCTTAGTTTCTCACAGACCAGGGGTAAAGCAATATAGTGACTGTCACGAACTGTATAGAGTTTGAGATTTTTACCCTACTTATAAACTAACAAATTAGCTGATCAATTTTATGGATGCTGAGTATAGACACAGTTTCCTGGGTCAGAAGCAAAGGACTTTATTTCTCACAACAAAAGTCCAGTCTACATCTCACATTTATTTGCCTCAGTTCCCCCATGCTCCACATGGCCTGCAGAGGCAACATGGAGAGTCCATAATGGCTCTCTGCACAGATGGTGGGTTGCTTTACAGGAAAAGATCACTGAGATTGGGGAATCTATTGCTTTTATAGTAAGAGGAAACAAGCCTGCTCCTTTTCTGGGAGGAGATACTGCCTCATCTCTCAAGGTTGCTTGATGCACACACAATCCTGGGAAATGACCTAGGAATGAGGGGTTTGTGCCTTCCTTTCTTGGTGTACCCCACAAGAACATGCAAGGACACTCAGGGCCCGTGCTGATTGCCTCTCCCAACAGTGACAACACAGATTAAGCATACACAGGATCATTGGCCACAGGTTTTTGCACCTTTGCAATATTTCTTAGCTTGTTTTATTTCTTAACATTATTCCTAACTACTGATATTTCTGTTCTAGAATAGGCCAGTTAGTGTGCTAAATAGCATTGAGTACACAATAGTGTTTGCTGCTGTTATTATTGTTACTACAGTTTTATAGCTTCTTTGATTTGTTGATCTCACTAAAGAGAGGGTTCATGGACTGGAAAAAGCAGAAGGGAGTCCTTGCTTTGAAAGCAGACAGTATATGAACTAAAAGTATACTCAGTTTATTTAAAACTTGCTCAAGTTCCTTTGTCACCTTGCTGAGATTTTATAGGTTTAGGCCTCGTATCCAGCCTCCATTTCATGATTAAATTGCTTGTTAACATGTAAATGCTGAACCTGGCATTCTTTTCCGGCCTCTATGTAGACTTAACTGGTTCTCATAACTTATAGTCAGTTTCTTTTTTTTTTTCTTTTGTTAAATGTTCACTTATTTTTGAGAGAGAGAGAGACAGACAGAGTGTGAGTGGGAAAGGGACAGAGAGAGAGGGAGACACAGAATCCGAAGTTGGCTCCAGACTCTGAGCTGTCAGCACAGAGCCCAACATGGGGCTCAAACCCACAAACCACGAGATCATGACCTGAGCCGAAGTCGGATGCTTAACCAACTGAGCCACCCAGGCACCCCCGTGGTCAGTTTCTAATCTTTAGTTTATAAAGGATATCTGAGCCCTGAGACATGTAAAGGCACACATTTATGTGTAAAATTGTGTGTATTCGTGTATAAAGTTAAAAAATACGGCATTTTTTCTCTTTGTGTTAATCGATAGTGACAGTCTTAGGCTTTGAGGATTCTTTCTTTTCAAAACATTTTCTTTATAGCTCCTAAATTTTTAGTTTTTGATAGAATGGGAGTACTTGAGAAGAAAATATATGTTAGGGATTTTTAAAAAATATACATGAAAGATTGCATGGGAACCTATTATTAACATGTAATACTAAATTAGGTAATTTTTTTTTTTTTTTAGTAGTCAAGCTAATGTAGAACTAACTGAAGATAAACATGAGAATGAATCGAAACATGAACTAGCAGGTAATTTTATTGGTTTTAAAATTTACAATATTTGTAAAGGTAGTATAACTTTTAATAAAGACATTGATAGGAAAATAATTAAAAGGAAAATGTTATCTTGGAAAGAGCTTTGAATGGGTAGAGTGAACTGCCTATGTTACAATCTGAGCTACTAAGAAATTGTTGAGGGGCGCCTGGGTGGCTCAGTTGGTTAAGTGGCCGACTTCGGCCCAGGTCATGATCTCACGGTCCGTGAGTTTGAGCCCCACGTCGGGCTCTGTGCTGACGGCTCAGAGCCTGGAACCTGTTTCAGATTCTGTGTCTCCCTCTCTCTGACCCTCCCCCGTTCATGCTTTGTCTCTCTCTGTCTCAAAAATAAATAAATGTTAAAAAAAAAATTAAAAAAAAAAAAAAGAAATTGTTGAAAGTGCACTATTGCCTCATTTGCTGGGAGTGGGTGGTGGACCAATTAGGAAGATAGAAAAAGGACCATGGGAATCTGTGGAGCCAGAACCAGTATCTCTAAAGCGTGGCTCTTCAGGTATTTCTTTTTGTCCTTTGACTTTTAATGTGTCTTTGTCTTTGTTTTTATATTTAAAATGATTTTCTCATGGATTGTATATAGCTGGATTTTACTTTTCTATCTAATAATCTGACAGTTTCTGACTTCTGACTGACATGTTTCTACCCTTTATAAAAGTAAATTCATTGGTATGGTTGTTTACTGTTCTGCCATTTGTTTGTTTTGTTGCTTTTGTCCTGTAGCCTATTGGATTGAGTACTGATAGCATTCCATTTTATCCCTTGTTTGGGCTTGTTAGTTACACTTCTTCGCTGTATTTTTTTTTTTTTTTTAGTTTTTTTTTTTAATTTTTTAAAGTATTATTCATTTATTTTGAGAGAGACAGCGTGAGCAGGGGAGGGGTAGAGAGAGAGGGAGACAGAATCTCAAGCAGGTTCCACACTGTCAACTCAGAGCCTGACACAGGGCTCAAACCCACGAAACCATGAGATCATGACCTGAGTTGAAACTGAGAGTCGGACATTCAACCGACTGAGCCACCTAGGTGCCCCATTTTCTTCTTAGTTTTTCTATGATTCACAGTGTGCATCTTTATCTTACTAAAGAAAGTACATTCAAATAACATTATACCACTTTATGTGAGTCTTAAAAACAGTAAACTCCCTCCCAACCTTTTTGGTATTTTTGTCATATATTTTTCTTCTATATGCTAAAACTCCATGATGCATTATTATTATTATTATTATTATTATTTGTAACTGTCTATTTAAAAAATTTTTATTTGTAACTGTCTATTTAAAAAATTTTTCAGGAAGATAAATTTATATACATGTAAAAACATTTATCCACTTAGTTATCATTCCTAGTTTTTTGTATTTTGCATAGATTTGAGGATTTTAAATTTCTTATTTGAAATGGATTTTTAAAAATTAATTTTTAAATTGAAGTATAATTGATATATAAGATTATTTTCAGGCATACAACATAATTATTTGATACATTGTGAAATGATCACCATAGCAAGTCTAGTTAATATCTATCACCAGCACAAAACATTTTTTTTCTTGAGATAAGAACTTTTAAGATTGATTATCTTAGTAACTTTCAAATACAGTTGAACCTTGCACAACATAGGGGTTAGGGATGCTGACCCCCTGCACAGTCAGAAATCTGTGTGTAACTTTTGGCTCCCTAGAAACTTTACTGTTTGCCTCCTGTTGATTGGAAGCCTTAATGAGAACCACAACAGTTGATTAACATATATTTTGTATGCTATGTGTATTATATACTGTATTTTTAAAGTTAGCTGGAGGAAAGAAAATGTTATTAAGAAAGTTGTAAGGAAGAGAAAATACATTTACAGTACTGTACTGGAAAAATATCCTCATGTAAGTGGAGCCAGTTGTAGTTCAAACTCATGTTCAAGAGTCAGCTGTGGTAACTACCTAGTATTTTGAGTTTCTATGTAGTAATTTTTTTCAGCATGAAGAACCTGGGTCTACTAGGAAAAACTTCTAGAGTTTTGTTTTCTTTGATCACTTTAGCAATTTAATTTTGTCTTATGGTATTAGTCCTCATGAGAAATCAATGATAATTCCTATTATGATTAATGTATATTGGGTCTTTTTTTTTTTTTTTTTCAAGATTTTCTCTTTAGCCTGGTTTTGAGGCAGTTTGATAATGTATCTTGGTGTGCTGTTCTTGTATTTATCCTCTTTCGAGGTGGTTGAGCATCATTGATCTATGGATTTGTACTTTTTTTTTTAATTTTTTTTTTTAGTGTTTATTTTTGACGGAGAGAGAGACACAGCATGAGCAGGGGAGGGGCAGAGAGAGAGGGAGACACAATCCAAAGCAGACTCCGGGCTCTGAGCTGTCAGCACAGAGCCCGACGTGGGGCTTGAACTCACAGACCTCGAGATCGTGACCTGAGCTGAAGTCGGACGCTCAGCTGACTGAGCCACCCAGGGGTCCTTATGGATTTATACTTTCCGTCATAATTTAAAAAAATGTTTTGTCCATGGGGTGCCTGGATGGCTCCATTGGTTATGCATCTGGCTCTTGATTTCAGCTCAGGTCATGATCCAGGGTTATGGGATCAAGCCTCATGTCCAGCTCTGCACTAAGCATAGAGCTTGCTTGAGAATCTCTCTCTCTCTCTGTCTCTCTCTCTGTCTGTCTCTCTGTGTCTGTCTCTCTCCCTCTCCCTCTCCCTCTCCCTCCCTCCCTCCTTCCTCCCCCACTTTGTCTCTCTCTCTCTCTAAAATAAAAAAATAAAACATTTTTTAAATTGTTTTGCCCATTAATTCTTCAAATATTATTTCTGTCATCCCCTGCCCTCTGACTTTAATTATAATTATGTGAAATGACTAAATTTTGCCCCACAGGTAACTAAGACTTTCATTTTTTAAAGTTTTTTTCCTCTCTGTTCTTCAGTTTTTATTACTGTGTCTTCAGGTTCACTAATTTTTTTTTTCTTCTTTCTTTTGATCTTTTGTTAATTCATTGAATCTTTTTTTTTTTTTTCCTTCAGTCTAGAAGTTCAATCTAAAAGTTTTAGGTCTTTTTAAAAAAATTTCTTCAGTATCTTTTCTCATGTTCATTTTTTCAAGTTCTTAGCATTAAGCATATTCTGCTGATCCCAATGTTTGTGCATTTGTAGGTCTCTTTCTATTGACTGCTGCTTCTCCTAGTTACAGTCACATTTTCCTCCTTGTAAGTCTTAGTGATTTTTTTTATTGGGTATTGGATATTGCAGACTTTTACATTGTTGAGTGTCTGCATTTTGTTTTCTTCTTTTTTTTTTTTTTTTAATTTTTTTTTCCCAACGTTTATTTATTTTTGGGACAGAGAGAGACAGAGCATGAACGGGGGAGGGGCAGAGAGAGAGGGAGACACAGAATTGGAAACAGGCTCCAGGCTCTGAGCCATCAGCCCAGAGCCTGACGCGGGGCTCGAACTCACGGACCGCGAGATCGTGACCTGGCTGAAGTCGGACGCTTAACCGACTGCGCCACCCAGGCGCCCCTGTTTTCTTCTTATAAAGAGTGTCAAGCTTTGTTCTGGCAGATAACTGGTTTTGCTAGCTTGATCCTTTCAAGGCTTTTCTTATGCTTTATTAGAGGAAGTCTAGAGTAGACTTCCACAGTACAGTTTGACACCAGGAGTAAGGCACAGCCTTTTTGAGGTTCCTACTGAATGACCCTATTAAACAATGAGGATTTTTTCCACTTCAGCTGGGTAGAGTTCCAGAGTCTCACTACCCCTTGTGAGCTCTATGAATTTTCTAGCCTGTAGCTTTTCAGTTATTCAAACTATACAAATATGACTTAATATTTAGGAAAGACTCAAGGAGACCTCATGCAGATCTTTAGAGCTCTGTTTCTACATAGGTATTTCCTCTGTTACTGCCCTACAACTTCCGATTGCCTAGCTTTTCTGCTCTTATCTCTGTCACCTTAGCACAGTGAGACTGTCCTGATCTTCCCCTCCCTGCTTAACATTCATGAATGTATGTACCTTCAAGTTCCATAGGGCTCACCTCACTTGTTTTTCTTTTCTTAGGAATCATATTTTTGTGCTGCCAGTTGTCCAATGTCTGTAAATAGTTGTTTCATATATTTAGTCCAATTTACTCATTGTTTACAAAGTTCTTGAAATCCAGGATAGTAGAGGAGAAAGTCCTGTAGGTTGCATCGTATTCAAATTAAAATTTTCAGGGAAATTTTCCCACAAAGAATGAAAATGTCTACAAAATCTATCATTCAGATCTTATACATTGACTGTTATTTACTTTATCTGAATTTTAAAACACTTCTTCTATTTATGCAAATAATATTTTCAAAGTTGCAAAGTTAGGGAATATAATAATAGAAATAGTACCTTGAATGTATAACATCTTTGTCTCAAAAAGGTTAGAACACTACAACTGAATATTCTCATTGTTTTCCAAACAATATGGAAGAGCCAGCATATTATTATCTCTGGGATTTCTCATATGAAAACCACCTTCTCAATGTGGTTTTACTCTTTCATTTTTATATAAACTTAATTTGCCTTAATGTTTCTGAAATCTCTGATACGCTGTTTTATTTCCACTTATTTCTCATCTGTTGTCATCTCTGTATCTACCAATGATTTTTCCTTAGTTTACTCATGACAAATTCCTGGAGAAGGGATTGGTTATTTATATGTTATAGTATTTGCCTGTAGATGATTCAGTTACAAAATGCAACTAACAAAATGTAATTTTGAAAAATGCACATTAGCACTTTTTCCAATCCAAAATAATATTTGGCCTTATTAACTTTTGATTCAGATTAAATGCAACACTAGCTATAATAATGCTAACAAAGATAATTATTACTAAATGTAATAGCTAACACTTTTAAATAGGGCATATGATATACCAGCCACTCTTCTAAACACTTTAACTCTTAATCTTGTCAGCAACCATTTGAGATAAGTGCTGTTAGCATCCTCACTTTACAGATAGGGAAAATGAGGCAAAGAGGATTTGTGACCTGCCAATGATTCTATACTATAAGTAGTAGAACCAGGAATTAAATCCAAGCCTTCTGGCTCCTGGTCATGCTCCTTTTTTTTTTTTTTTTTTTTTTTTTTTTTTTTTTTAAGACTTTATTTTTAAGTAACCTCTATACACAATGTGGGGCTTGAATTTACAACCCGGAGATTAAGAGTTGCATGTTTTACCAACTTGAGCCAGCCAGGTGCCCCTCCTGGTTATGCTCTTAAGTGCTATGGTATACTATCTAAACTGTTTCACATACTGCCTCTTTGTAGTCAAACAAACACTATTTTCCTTCTGTTGATTTCAAGTAGTTCTCAAATCCCACATAGTTGTTTAGGTTCATTGTCATACCCTCCCATATTTTCTTTCCCATGTAGAATATTAGAATTTTAATCATGTTATACTGGTTCTAGAATCTAGAAGTATGTCTAATACAAAGTAATTTCTTGATAGCTGTTTTGTGAATTATGTCTACTAATATTTAGAAAATAAGTGTTTTGCAAATTTAATTATGTCTGCTAATATTTAGAAAATCTCAGTGTTCTTTCTTATATGGGAGAGAAACAAAGGTCAGCTTCTCAGCCTCAGAATATAGATAATTGATGTAGTTAACCAACTAAGCTAGTTTATTTACCTAATGTACTGTACCCACTTTGTATTTTTATGAACTAATAAAACAGAGATGTTTACCTTCAGAAACATCTATGTTTAACTTGTAAGCCCTCTCAAATTCATTTCCAGATTTTCATTATTAATTAAACTCAAGTTTTCCTCTCCATTCTAAAAGGCAGCCATTCCAGAAGCAGACTCTCTAGTACCACATACAGTCTTTCATTCATCAGGCCATCTTGTTTCTGAATGTTATCTAATTTTTGAAATACAGTTAAGGTCATGTTTATTTCTGGAATGATGGTTTCCACTCTGAAAAGGTCACAGATCTCAGTCATTCCTTTAAGGGCAATAAACAAGTTAAAAATTGGGGAAGTGGGGCACCTGGGTGGCTCAGTCGGTTAAGCATCTGATTTCAGCTCAGGTCATGATCTCACAGTTTGTGGGTTTGAGCCCCGTATCAGGCTCTGTGCTGACAGCTCAGAGCCTGGAGCCTACTTCAGATTCTGTGTCTCCCTGTCTCTGCTCCTCCCCCACTCACATTCTTTCTTTCTTTCTCTCTCTCTCTCTCAAAAATAAACGTTAAAAAAATTGTTTTTAATTGGTGAAGAAATCCTGGCCAGATAGTCCCTTCCACACCTTCTCCAGAAGTAGTCTAATGGCATCATGTTACGATGGACACACCTTTCCCTTCTGGTGTAACATAACTGAGATATGATTTGGGACATTACCTGAGAAGTGCCCAGGATTGGGAAATGTTAGGTCATGTAGAGCCAGTATTTACCCAAGGGAAGGGCTAGAGATAGACCTTTCATAGGTACTGTTTCAGGCTTACATTGGAAATAACCTACACAGACAAAAAAAAAAAAAAAAAATCAAAAAAATAAGCAAATTTAACAATTGTGTTTAACAACATCAAGATTTCAAAAAAGCACTGCCTTTTATAAGTAGGGTATTTGAGACTTTGTCTTTAGTGTTAAACTTTGTTTTAAAGATATAAAAATTTTTGGACAGTTCTAGAAATTTTTAGTCTGTTAATAATTTAAAAGATTAAAATTTAAAACTCTTATAACTATTTGAAAGTACAAGATGACAAAATAAACTTAAGTCTACGGATTGAATTCTGATTAAATCTTTGCAAAAAAAAATGTTCTCTAGAGATATCTGTATGTAAATATTTCAGCAAATTATTCTTATGCAGTCTCCTTTCTTTGGAACTCAGCAGTCTTTTATTGGAATATGACTTTTTTAACAGTGTGATTCTTGTATCTTTTTAAATTATTTTCTTCAGAAAATTACAGTGATGATTTTGAAGATGAGGAGGATATTGATGTACCTTTGACCACTAAAGAAGAGACTAATTCCAAAGAAAATCCCAAATCTGAAAAAATACATGTACCCAAACAGGTGATACATCAATTATATATTTGACAGTTTTGAAATTTCTTTCATCATCTTAGCTGACTGTCACTATATGGAGAGCTCAAAATACAAAGTTCTTTATTGTCTTTCTCATTGTTATAAAGCTATAGGTCTCTTAACACTCAGACATTTTCTTAATTCAGGATGTCAATCGTAATAAATTTGGCAATTGATTTTCTTTCTTTTTTTAAAACTTTTTAACATTTATTATTTATTTTTGAGAGACAAAGAGAGACAAAACATGAGCAGGGGAGGGACAGAGAAAGAGAAGGAGACACAGAATTTGAAGCAGGCTGTAGGCTCTGAGCTGTCAGCACAGAGCCCGATGCAGGGCTTGAACCCACAAACTGCGAGATCATGACCTGAGCCGAAGTCAGATGCTCAACTGACTGAGCCACCCAGGTGCCCCTGGCAATTGATTTTCTAAAGGATCTCTTTTGGCAAGTAATTTCCTTAAGCTTTAAAAATTAAAATTTTAATTGAAATCTCAAATCTAATTTTTAAACAGGTATATTAAGCTACACTTTCTTTGGTAGATCTTGTCCTTGTGAAATACAAAAAACATCCCTCAGTATTTATGCTAGCAGTGACATTACTGTCTGAAACTTATTAGACTAAGATCATGAATTAATTCATTACCTCATTCATATTCAGTGTTGCTATACTTCAGATCTCTTCTTAGTTCTTAGCAAGATTGCCTAAGGGTATTACTACATAATGTCTGCCATATAGAACTCTCTGAAGCTACCTATATTAACAAGTAGGATAATTACTATTATGTTAGTCTTTTTTTTTTTAAACGTTCATTTATTTTTGAGACAGAGACAGAGCATGAATGGGGAGGGTCAAAGAGAGAGAGGGAGACACAATCTGAAACAGGCTCCAGGCAGGCTCTGAGCTGTCAGCACAGAGCCCGACACGGGGCTCGAACTCACGAACCGCGAGTTCATGACCTGAGCCGAAGTTGGACACCCAACCGACTGAGCCACCCAGGCTCCCACTATGTTAGTCTTGATCTATATAGTCAGGTCTCTTTGGGGACTGCATGTTAGGATTACATGTTTTTTGTTTTTTTTTTTGTTTTTTTTTTTTTTTCAACGTTTATTTATTTTTGGGACAGAGAGAGACAGAGCATGAACGGGGGAGGGGCAGAGAGAGAGGGAGACACAGAATCGGAAACAGGCTCCAGGCTCTGAGCCATCAGCCCAGAGCCCGACGCGGGGCTCGAACTCGTGGACCGTGAGATCGGACGCTTAACCGACTGCGCCACCCAGGCGCCCCAGGATTACATGTTTTAAACATGTGTGAAACCATAGACTGTCTAAACAGAAGCAAGAAATACTTTCCAGGTATCAATAGATACTCTCATTTTAAATGTACCTGGTGCTTTGTCACTAGTTGTCTCTATATCACTCAGTTTAGTGGGGAAAATAAGAAGACCTCTAGAAATACATGAAGATTAATGTGATCTGCTGGCTTTCCTTAGAAGCTTACTAGCATTTATATTTAGAATATGGCAATTTAAATATTTTATGAAAAATAAGTCAGTAGAAGACACAGTGGTTTGATATATTAAAATATAGTGGTGCCTGGATGGCTCATTCAGTTCAGCATCCGACTCTTGGTTTTGGCTCAGGTCGTGATCCCAGGGTTGTGGGATTGAACCCCACATCAGGCTCCACGCTGAGGGTGGCCAGGCTTGAGATTCCCTCTCTCTGTCTACCCCCTCCCCTGCTCAGGCATGCACTCTCTCTCTCTCTTAAAAAAAAAAAAAAAAAAGAAAAAGAAAAGCAAATATAGGCCTGCATAAAAATGTGTCACTGTAGAAGGAATTAAAGCTCTGTTATTATGGAATAATCAATCCTACATGTTGCCTATCCAAGTGGAGAACGTAGGTGACACTAATTATAAAACTTACTCTAACGGAACTTATAATTTTGATAAATTTCAATTATCTTGCCATTTGGTGGCCTGCCTCTTTGAAAATTTTGTCTCTCAAAATGTAACTGAAACAGACTACAAATTATAGTTGATCATTAATTTTGAAAAGAAGAGAAAAATTATTGATGATGTTATAATAACAAGAATCTTATATAAAGTATCTATGTTATCTTGGAGTTCAAAAAATAGAATTTCTAAGCAAGGTGAATGAGCAGATGGCATCCAGATTCTTTAAACAAGGCTTATAAAGGCCTAAATTAATTGGTAATTGCTACAGTCCTGAAGTTCTTTCATAGCTATGTTCTCTAGTCTTGTAAAATTATTAGTGAATGGGAGTAATAAAAGAAATCTGGAAGGTACATTTCTTTCTCATGATGGAGTAAAACACTGGTTTTCAAATTTTGCTACTATTTGCATTGTGGTCATTTTATATAATTTTGGTTTCAAATAATATGATTATTTTCTTCTTTTAATTTAGGAAGAAGAGAAAACTGGCATGCTGGCTAATGGTAAATATTACATATTCACATATTTTAGATAGCAAAAATTGGTCTATTCAGAATAGTATCAAAATAATTCTGCACAAATTGCTATCTCTCTTTTGTTTTTAAATATCTTTAATGAATTAAAGTCCACAGATTTTCTCAATGATAGGTCCCTTATGCTTGTCTTGAATCCTTCCTGTTATATGTAAGAATATATTATTTTTCTAAACACTAGGAGCAGATGGCATTATGGGTAAATTCTACCAAATATTCAAAGATGAATTCATATCAATTCTTCTTAGAGTCTTCCAAAAAAAATGGAAGAGGGAATTCTTCCAAACTCATTCTATGAGGCTAGCATTACCCTGATAACTAAAACCAGACAAAGACACCTCAAAAAAAGAAAACCACAAGAAAGCAATCCCATTTACAATACCATGAAAAAGAATAAAATATTTAGGAATAAACTAACCAAGAAGGTGAAAGAGGTGTACACTTAAAACTATAAAACATTGATGAAAGAAATTAAAGAACACACAAATAAATAAAAAGATACTCTGTGTTCATTGATTAGAAGAATTAATGTTAAAATGTATTACCTAAAGTGATCTACAGATCCAATGCAATCCATATCAAATTCAAATGGCATTTTTCACAGAAATAGGAAAAATAATCCTAAAATTTACATGGAACCAAAAAAAACCCCAAATAGCCAAAGCGATCTTGAGAAAAAAGAATAAAGCTGGAGGTATCACACTTCCTGATTTCAAATATATTACAAAGCTACAATAATCAAAATAGTATGGTGTTAGCATAAAAAAACCACATAGATCAATGGAATAGTAATCAAAATAGTATGGTATTGACATTTTAGAAAGACTCATAGATCAACGGAAAGTCCAGAAATAAATACATACATATATGGTCAATTAGTTATTGATAGTGGCACAAAGAATACACAGTGAGAAAAGGAATAGTTCTTCAGTAAATAGTGTTTGGAAAGCTGGATAGCCACATGCAAAAGATAAAACTTGACCCTGTCTTACCCCATACACAAAATTGAACTCAATGGATTGAACACTTGGGACGTAAGACCTAAAACTGTAAAACCCATAGAAGAAAACATGGGGTAAGCTCTTTGATACTGGTCTTGGCAACGGTTTTTTAGATTTCATACCAAAAGCAGAAATAAATGAGGTTGATTGCATCAAACTAAAAAGCTTCTGCACAGCAAGGGAAACCATGAACAATATGAAAAAGCATTCTGTGGAATGGGAGAAAGTATTTGCAAACTACATATCCAATACAGGGTTAATATTCAAAACATACAAGGAACTCATACAAATTAATAGCCAAAAAATGGCCAACAGGCACATAAAAAGATGCTTAACTTCACTAATTATCAGGGAAATGCCATTAAAAACCACAGTGAGGAACACCTGGGTGGCTCAGTTGGTTAAATGTCTGACTTCAGCTCAAGTCATGATCTCATGGTTCGTAAGTTCAAGCCCTGTGTTGGGCTCTGTGCTGACAACTCAGAGTCTGGGGTCTGCTTTTGATTCTGTGTCTGCTTCTCTCTCTGACCTCCCCTGCTCGCTCTGTGTCTCTCTCTCTCAAAAATAAATGAACATTAAAAAAATTAAAAGAAAAAAACACGGATATTACATCATACTTGTCAGGATGACAGTTTTCAAAATGATTAGAGATAACAAATGCTGACTAGGATGTGGAGAAAAGGGAACTCTTATTTGCTGTTGGTGAGAATGTAAACTGGTATAACCACTACAGGAAACAGTATGAAGACTCCTCAGAAAATTAAAAATAGAACTATTACGTGATCCAAAGTCCCACTTCTGGATATATATCCAAAGAAAACAAAATTATTATCTCAAAGAGATATCTATAGTCCCATGTTCTTTGCAGCATTATTTATAATAGCCAAGTATGGAAACAAGCTAAATGTCTGTCAGTGGATGAATGAAAATGTGACACATATATACTAATGAAATGTTGACTCCTAAAGGAAATTCTGTTATTTGCAACAATAATGTATCACTTGGCTATATTAAATAGCAAGACAAAGGTGAATATTGCATGGTATCACTTATAGATAGAATTTAAAAATAAAAGTTGAACCCAGAAACAGTAGAATGAGGTTGCTAGGAGCTGAGGGGTGGGGCAAATGAGGAGAGATTAATAAAGTATAAACTTTCAGTTATAAGATTAAAAAAAAAAAAAGTCTGAGAATCTATATAACATAAGTACAATTGTGATTGTTATATAATTAAAATTTGCTAAGAGAGTAGAACTTAGCTGTTCTCACCAAAAAGGTGATGCATGCCTTAATTAACCCAGTTGTAAGAATCCCTTCACAATTTACATAAATCATCACATTTTCCACATTAAATATATTACAGCTTTGTTTTTCAATTATACCTCAATAAAGCCAAAGAGGGGAATAAAAAGATGGTTAATTAACAATAGAAAGTATAATTTACAGAGTCTCAACCAGTGGTTATGTTGGTATATGTTTAACAGCTATATTCTGGAAGAAAAGAAAAAAGCCTGTTTTGGACAGCCTGCTTGTGTTTATGGTGTAAACACTTACATCATAGATGATTTTAAGACATCAATATGAATATGCAAATCAGTCAATATGTTAAAACACATTAAAAAAATGAAAGAAAATACATTGCTCCACCCATGTCGTTGCAAATGATAAGAGAGTATTATGCTAAGCGAGATAAGTCCGAGAAGGACAGATACCGTATGATTTCACTCCTATGTGGAATTTAAGAAACAAATGAACAAAGGAGGGGGGGGGTGGGGAAGAGAGAGGGAGGCAAACCAAGAAACAGACCCTTAACTATAGAGAACCAACTGATGGTTACCAGTTTGTTGGGGGGATGGGTTAAATAGCTGATAGGGATTAAGGAATGCATTTGTTTGATGAGTTGTATGGAAGCATTGAACTTCAGCATTCACTGTATTGTACAACTGAAACTAATATTACGTTGTATGTTAACTAACTGGAATTTAAATAAAAACTAAAACAAAAAAAAAAAAAACCCTGAGCATCTTACACACAAAAAAATCCATTTGACAGAGTTCAACATCCATTCATGGTTAAAACTCTTAAAATAGAAATTACACAATAAAGGCCATGTGTGAAAACTCTGCAGCTAACATTTTAATCAAAGGTGAAAAACTGAAAACTCTCTTTAAGGTTCAGTATAAGGCGAAGATTCCTCCTCTTCACACTTCTGTTCAGCATTGTAGTAGAAGTTCTAGTCACAGCAAACAAGAAAAAGAAATAAAAGGCATCCAAATCAGAAAGGAAGAAGTAAAATTGTATTTATTTGCAGATGGCATGATCACATACATAGGAAACCCTAAAGACAACTGGCAGAATTAATCAATGAATTGAATAAAGTTTCCAGATTAAAAAACAACAACATACAAAACTTAATGTTGTTTTTATAAACAAACAGAATTAAAAACTTAGGAATAAATTTAATCAAAGAAGTGAAAGATTTTTACAGTGAAAATTAGAAAACATGAAGAAGACATAGATAAATGGAAAGACATCCTGTGCTCATGGATTGGGAGAATTAATACTATTAAAATGTCCTGACTACCTAAAGTGATATACAAGTCTACAAGGTAATCCCTATCAAAATCCCAATAGCGTTCCCTATAGAAATAGAAAACAATTTTAAAATTCATAGGGAACCACGAAAGACTCCAAATAGTCAAAGCAAGCTTGAGAAAGAGCAATGCTTAGAGGCATCATCCTCCCTGATTTCAAAATATATTACAAAACCATGGTAATCAGAACAGTATGGTATTGGCAGAAAAGCAGACCTATAAAACCATTGCAACGGAATAGAGCCTAGAAATAAATACACACATCTGTAGTCAACTGATCTATGACTGATCTACAAGAAGAGGGCCAAGAATATACAATGAAGAAAGGATAGTCTCTCTTTAATACAGGCATACCTCATTTTATTGCTCTTTGCTTTATTGTGCTTCACAGATACTATGCAGCGTGGCAACACTGCATCAAGCAAGCCAATATATCAGTGCCATATTTCCAACAGCATTTGCTCACTTTGTGTTTCTGTGTCAAATTTTTGTAATTTTTGGAGTTTTTCAAACTTTTTAATTATTATATTTGTTGTAGCAATCTGTAGCTTGTGATCTTTGATGTTACTTTTGTAATTGTTTTGGGGCACCATGAACCATGCCCATGTAATATGGCAAACTTAACCGATAGATGTTGTATTCTGATTGCTCCACTGATTGGCTCTTACCCCATCTCTCTACCTCTCTTCAGCATTCCCTATTACCTGAGACCAACAATATTGAAATTAGGCCAGTTAAGAATCCTGTAGTGGTTCTAAATGTTTTAAGTAAAAGGAAGAATCAGATGTCTCTCACTTTATTTATTTATTTATTTATTTATTTATTTATTTATTTTTAATTTTTTTTTTTCAACGTTTATTTATTTTTGGGACAGAGAGAGACAGAGCATGAACGGGGGAGGGGCAGAGAGAGAGGGAGACACAGAATCGGAAACAGGCTCCAGGCTCTGAGCCATCAGCCCAGAGCCTGATGCGGGGCTCAAACTCCCGGACCGCGAGATCATGACCTGGCTGAAGTCGGACGCTTAACCGACTGCGCCACCAGGGGCCCCTCACTTTATTTTTTAAAAATTGTTTTAAGTTTTATTTTGAAAGACACCAAGACAGCACAAGTGGGGGAGGGGCGGAGAGAGAAGAGACAGAATCCCAAGCAGGCTCCGTGCTGCCAGCACAAAGCCTGATGTGGGGCTCGAACTCACAAAACCATGAGGCCATGACCTGAGCCAAAACCAAGAGTCAGATGCTTAACTGCATGAGCCACCCAGGCACCCCACATGTCTCTCACTTTAAATCTGAGGCTAGAAATGATTAAGCTCAACGAGGAAGGCATGTCGAAAATCGAGATAGGCCATGATACACTTGATCATCCAAGAGTTCTGATAGAGATATATGATGAGATTCATGTTATTCCCATGCCCGTGTTTCATAACACAACATCCATTCTACAGCCCATGTATCAAAGAGTAATTTTGGTGTTTAAGTCTTACTTAAAAATTACATTTCATAAAACTATAGTTGGGCTAGTTAGTGATTCCTCTGATGGATCTGGGCAAAGTAAATTGAAACCTTCTGGAAAGGATTCACCATTCCAGATGTTATTAAGAACATTAAGGATTCATGACTTAGAGGAAGAGTGTTCCCAATATATAACAGGAGTTTGGAAGAAGTTGATTCCAACCCTTGTGGATGACTTGGAGTGGTTCACAATTTCAGTGGAGAAAGTTAAGTGCAAATGTGGCGGAAGCAGCAAGAAAATAAGAATTAGAAGTGGAGCCTGAATGTGTGACTGAATTGTTGAAACCTTAAGGTCAAACTTGAAGGGATGAGGAAAAGAAAGTAGATTCTTGAGATAGAATCTCATCCTGCTGAAGATGCTGTGAAGTTTGTTGAAATGACACAGCACAGGATCTAGAATATTACATAAGCCTCATTGATAAAGGGGCAGCAGGGTTTGAGAAGATCACCTCCAATTTTGAAAGAAGTTCTGTGGGTAAAGAAGTTCTCTATGCTACAGAGAAATCATTCGTGAAAGGAAGAGACAATTAATGTGTCAAACTTCACTGTCATCTTGGTTTAAGGAAGTACCACAGCCACCCCCACCTTTAGCAACCACTCCTGATCGATCAGCAGCCATCAGGACTGAAAGACCCTCCACCAGCAAAAAGATTACAACTTGCTAAGCTCAGATGATGGTAGTTTTTAGCAACAAACTAAAAATTTTTAGTTTAATTTTTAAAAATGGTATGTACACTATTTTCGATGTAATGCTATTGCACACTTAATAGAGTATAGTATGGTGTAAATACACCTTTTACATGCACTGAGAAACCAAAAAAATTAATTTGACTGGCTTTATTGCAATATTCGCTTTATTGCAGTGGTCTGGAATTGAACCTGCAGTATCTCTGAGTTATGCCTGTATATGATATTAAAAAACTAGATGTAGATAGTTACGTGCAGAAGAATAAAATTAGGCTCTTATCTCACCCCACATACAAAAGTCAACTCAAGATGGGTCAAAGGCTTAAATATAAAACCTGAAACTGTAAAATAACTAGAAGACATGAGAAAAAAGCTTCTTGGCATTGCGCTAGGGAATATTTTTTTAGATATGACCCCCAAAACACAACCAACAAAAGGGAAAATAGACAAATGAGATTGCATCAGGTTAAAATGCTGTCTAGCAGGGGCGCCTGGGTGGCGCAGTCGGTTAAGCGTCCGACTTCAGCCAGGTCACGATCTTGAGGTCCGTGAGTTCGAGCCCCGCGTCAGGCTCTGGGCTGATGGCTCAGAGCCTGGAGCCTGTTTCCGATTCTGTGTCTCCCTCTCTCTCTGCCCCTCCCCTGTTCATGCTCTGTCTCTCTCTGTCCCAAAAATAAATAAACGTTGAAAAAAAAAAAATTAAAAAAAAAAAAATGCTGTCTAGCAAAGGAAATAATCAGGTGAAAAGGCAACCTATGGAATGGAAGAAGGTATTTATAAACCATATTTCTGATAAGGAGTTGATACCCAAAATATGTAAGGAGCTCATGCAACTCAATATCAAAAAACCAGAGAACCCAATTAAAAGTGAGCAAAGGACCTGAATATAAGTCTTCAAAAGAAGACATACTAATGGCCAACAAACACATGAAAAGATGCTTAACTTAACTAATCATCAGGGAAGTGCAAATCAAATTAGATATCCCCTCCTACCTGTCAGATTGGCTGTTTATCAAAAAGACAGAAAATAACATGTTCGCGAGGATTTGGAGAGAATGGAATTTTTGTATGCTATTGATGGAATATAAATGGGTGCAGCTACTATGGGAAATAGTACGGTGGTTCCAGAAAAAAATTTAACATGGAACTACCTTATGACTTAGTAATCCCACTTCAGGGTATATATTTTAAAGAGATATCTGTACTCCCATGTTCACTGCACCGTCACTTACAATAGCCAAGGTATGGATACAACCTAAATGCCATTGACAGATGACCAATAATATGATAGTACACTGTGGAGGACATACTGCTAAGTGAAATAAGCTCGATGCAGAAAGACAAATACTGCACTGTTCTGTGAAAGGGAGGTATATGCAAATCAAGCTTCAAAGGCCAAAAGAGTCCTAAGACCAAAGGAAAAGGCTGACAAGTCCAGCTTGACAAGAAATCGTTTGTTAGGGAAACTTAGAGGGAGAAGCCTGTTTGTGCACCACAAGATGAGTAGATCTCCACAACTCTCCTCCTCCTTAGGACCTGCTTTTATAGCCCTCGAGGCTGGGAGTACATGCTGAGGGATGACTCAAGGGGAAAATGTATAAGAATATGTATGGATCAGCTTTGGTTTTCTTGTTCAACATTACTTTGGCTATTCAGGGTCTTTTGTGGTTCCATACAAATTTTAGGATTGTTTGTTCTAGCTCTGTGAAGAATGCTGGTGTTTTTTTGATAGGGATTGCATTAAATATGTAGATTGCTTTGGGTGCTATTGAATTTTAACAATATTCTTCCAATCCATGAGCATGGAATGTTTTTCATTTCTTTATGTCTTCAATTTCTTTCACAACCTTTGTATAGATTTCAGTGTATAGATCTTTTCACCTCTTTGTTTAGGTTTATTCCTAGATATTTTATGGATTTTTGTGCAATTGTAAATGGGATTGATTCCTTGATTTCTCTTTATGCAGCTTCATTATTGTTGTATAGAAATGCAACTGATTTCTGTACATTTATTTTATATCCTGTGACTTTGCTGAATTCATGGATCAGCACTAGCAATTTTTTGGTGGAGTCTGTTGGGTTTTCCACAATTCCAGACTTCAGGCTGTATTACAAAGTGTAATCAAAACAGTATGGTACTGGCACAAAAACAGACCCATAGATCAGTGGAACTGAATAGAGAACCCAGAAATGGACCCACAAATCTATGGCCAACTAATCCTTGATGAAGTAGGAAAGAATATCCAATGGAAAAAAGACAGTCTCTTCAGCAAATGGTGTTGGGAAAACTGGACAGAGACATGCAAAAGAATGAACCTGGACCACTTTCTTATACCATACACAAAAATAAACTCAAAATGGATGAAAGACATAAACATAAGACAGGAAGCCGTCAAAATCCTAGAGGAGAAAACAGGGAGCAACCTCTTTGACCTCAGCTGCATCAACTTCTTACTTGACATGTCTCCAGTGGCAAGGGAAACAAAAGCAAAAATGAACTATTGGGACCTCATCAAGATAAAAAGCTGCACTGCAAAGGAAACAACCAACAAAACTAAAAGGCATGGAAGAATATATTTACAAATGACATATTAGATAAAGGGTTAGTTTGCAAAATCTATAAAGAACTTTTCAAACTCAACACCCAAAAAACAATCCAGTGAAGAAATGGGCAAAAGACACGAATAGACACTTTTCCAAAGAAGACATCCAAGGGCTAACAGACACATGAAAAAAAATGCCCAACGTCACTCATCATGAGGGAAATACAAATCAAAACCACAATGAGCTGCCACTTCACACCTGTAAGAATAGCTAAAATTAACAACTCAGGCAACAACAGATGTTGGCAAGGATATGGAGAAAGGGGGGAACTCTTTTGCACTGCTGGTGCAATTGCAAACTGGTACAGCCACTCTAAAAAACAGTATGGAGGTTCCTCAAAAAATTAAAAACAGAACTACCTTACAACCCAGCAATTGCCCTATTAGGTATTTATCTAAAGGATACAAAAATGCTGATTTGAAAGGGCACACTCCCCCCAATATTTATAGCAGCACTACTGACAATAGCCAAAGTATGGAAAGAACCCAAATGTCCATCAACTGATGAATGGATAAAGAAGATATTGTGTGTGTGTGTGTGTGTGTGTGTGTGTGTGTGTGTGTATACACATACACACAATGGAATATTACTTGGTGATGAAGAAGAATGAAATCTTGCCATTTGCCACAATGTGGGTGGAATAAAGTATATTATGCTAAGTGAAGTCAGTCAGAGAAAGACAAATATATGATTTCCTCATATGTGGAACTTAAGAAACAAAACAATGAACATAGGAAAAGGGAAGCAAACATAAGATAAAAACCTAGAAGGAAACAAAACCATAAGAGACTCTAAAATACAGAAACTAATGGTTGCTGGTGGGGTGTTGGGTGGGGGAGTGGGCTAAATGGGCAATAGGCATTAAGGAGGGCACTTTTTGGGATGGCACTGGGTGTTATATGTAAGTGATGAATCACTAAATTCTTTCCTGAAATCATTAAAAAAATTAATAAAAATAAAAACTACAAAAGCTCACTCAAAAGAAATAAATAAGACATCCGTAGGAATGGATGAGTATGAAATTCCCAAATCCTCTCCTCTGAAACAGTAATAAGGATATTGGCTAAAACTCAACATTTGGGGGGTCCCTGGGTGGCTCAGTCAGTTAAGCTTTTGACTCTTGATTTTGACTCCAGTGATGATCTCACCATTCGTGAGATCAAGCCCTGTGTCAGGCTCCAAGCTGACAGCAAAGAGCCTACTTGGGGTTCTGTCTTCTCTCTCTCTGCCTGCTCCCCCTGCTCATGAGTGCTCACGCTCTCTAAACAAACAAACAAACACAAACAAACAAACACTAAAAAAAAATTGGTGTGGGTCGTAGTCCTATCTCCAGGGCAGATCAAGGACACTATGCCCCAAGAGTGTCCTTAAGGATGTGGTTAAGGAAAAGGAGAGAATGTTGATGTTGGAAGGCAGCTGTGCTCAAGAAGGTTTCAGCTCACAGAACAGTTATCATGGCAGGTGTGTCATGTTAGTCTTGTTCACACGTGCATGATCTCATTTATATGTGGAATCTAGGGGCGCCTGGGTGGCTCAGTCAGTTAAGTGGCCAACCGGCTAGGGTCATGATCTCACAGTTCGTGGGTTCAAGCCCCAGGTCAGGCTCTGTGCTGACAGCTCAGAGCCTGGAGCCTGCTTCAGATTCTTTGTCTCCCTCTGTCTCTGCCCCTGCCCTGCTCATGCTCGCTCTCTCTCTCTCTCTCTCTCTCTCAAAAATAAACATTAAAAAAAAACTTTATGTGTGGAATCTAAAAATGTTACACTTGTAGAAATGAGAGTAGAATGATGGTTACCAGGAGCTAGGGGAAAGGGATATGGGAAGATGTTAGTTAAGGAGTACAAAGTTTCAGTTATACAAGAGAAGTAAGTTTTGGAGATCTAATGTACAACAGCATGATTATACTTAATACTTGAAATTTGATAAGAGGGGAAATCTGAATTGTTGTCACCATACGCACACACAAAAGGTAACTATATAAGGTAATGGATATATTAATTAACTTGATTGTGGTCATTATTTCACAGTGTATACATATGTCAAAACATCAAATTTACACATTAAATATATACAATTTTTTGAGTTTATTTATTTATTTTGAGAGGGAGCGAGCCTGCACAAGTGAGAGAGGGAAAGAGAGAGAATCCCTGTCAGCACGGAGCCCATCACGGGGCTTGAACTCAGGAGCCATGAGATCATGCCCTGAGCCATAGTCGGACGCTTAGCCAACTGAAGCCACTCAGGTGCCCCAAATATATACAATTTTTAACTGTCAACTATATCTCAATAAAGTTTAGCTGTCAACTATATCTCAATTTTTAACTGTCAACTATATCTCGACTATATCTCAAAAAGGAGTGGGGAGAATACCTTTTTGTTATTTTTCACGGGCCCTTTGCATCCCACACATAAATGTACATTAGATTTGTATATAAGTATAGTTATGTGTGTTAATGTGATCATACTTATTACAGATATATGATTATATACTCCTTACATGTAAATATCTTTGTTTTTATACAGCTTGCATATGATTAAAATACTAAATTGAAGGAACTGTACAATTCCTCTAATTTTTTTTTTTTTTTTATATTGTTCTAGTGGTACTGCTTGATTCCTTAGACTCTGTTGCAGAGGTCAACCTTGATGAACAGGACAGAGCAACTAAGCCAAAGTCCCTGCCAGAAATGACTGATAATGAAATGACAGGAACAGGTAAAAGTGAAAAACTGTTCTCTAAATACGTAGGAGTTTATGACTAAATGACTTTATTTCTAGATAAGGAAATATAATATATAATAATATATGTAATAGCTATATCAACAATAAAAATTTAAATCCCACATTTTTTACCATATTTAACAACCTAAGTAATCTGAATTTGATAATGGTGACACTTAATGCTACTAGGCCAAGTAAAGTCTGTTTTTAATAAAAACTTATTAATAAATGGATGAAAGCTGTTGATACAAAGTGTAATACTATAGGTAATATTAAATAATTTTCTCTGCCCCTCTAGAGTATTCTGTTAAATTTGGAACATGTAGGAGAAATGAGATTTTGGTCTTACTTTGCTTTTCCATTGTTTCCTCTGTGCAGGAAAAAGTTAAATCACATTCCAAAATTCTAATGTACATTGAACCATGCCTTTTCAAACTTGTAAAGCGGTGGAATCCTTACCTGCAAATGAAATCTCATGTACTATTCTCTGTGTAGATAAAAATGGTGTTTTATCAGTATAAATTTAAATGTTTACATTTATAATATTTATTTAAAAAGTTAGTGAGAACAGTAATGGTATTTTGAGTTTTTTAAAATCATAAGTTTCAGATATTTGTTATATTCTTTTTTTTAAGTTTATTTATTTTGAGAGAGAGAGAAAGAGAGCGTGAGTGGGAGAGGGTGAGAGAGAGAATCGCAGACACTGCACTGTCTGCACAGAGCCCATCACAGGGCTCAAACTCACGAGTGGTGACATCATGACCTGAGCCGAAATCAAGAGTCAGACGCTCAACTGGCTGAGCCACCTACGCACCCCAGATATTTGCTATATTCTTTTTTTGTTGTAGTTCTTGTATTATCATCAGACTTCTGATATGTTTGTATATTTTATGTTTGTTGTATAATGTAAAAAAAATCTTGGTTTACTGCATAAATGTTGCAAATGAGAACTTTTTAATCATCTTGCTTTGAAAGTCTCAGTTGACCAGTATGCTCAATGAAACCAATCCAGATACTTGGAACAAAAGAGCAATAGAAATGATAAATCACTAGTGAACTCTAAACATCTGCTTGCATTTGATTTTTATTTTATTTTATTTTTTATTTCTTCTTTTTTATTGGAGTATAATATACCCATCGAAAAGTTCATGTATCATAATAGTGCCACCTGATGAATTTTCATAGCATGAATACACCCATGTAACCAGTAACCAGATCAAAAAACAGAGGACAGAGTCCACTCAAGGTCTTATTTGTAGTTACTGCTGTTCCAAAAGTCACCACTATCTTGTTTCATCCACTTCCATTTAAAAATATAAGTATGAAAGTAAAAAAATTACAACAAAATCATGTTATTCATTTGCTTGTTATTACCCAGTTGAATATTCACCATAATGAAAGCATGTGCTGAGCACATGTTCTTCAGTCTTACTGTTTAAGTAGATGTCACATATGTGTTATGATAGTCAACCTTACATGCAGTTTTCAGTAAGTTGATATGAATTCTATAACTCTTACATTTTTAAAAAAATATTTATTTTTGAGAGAGAAAGAGGGAGTGAGGGAGGGGCAGAAGGAGGGAGAGGGCAGAGGATCTGAAGCAGGCTCTGTGCTGACAGCAAGAGATCCCTATGCGGGGCTCAAACTCATGAACCTTGAGATCACGACCTCAGGCAAAGTCGGACACTTAACCATCTAAGCCACCCAGGTGCCCCGGGATTAATTCTTTTAAAAAGAGCAATATAGAATTAAAGCTTTTCTAATCAGTGATACGTTATAGGAAATTCATATATATACAGAATGGTCAGAGGAACTGCATTCTAAGATGTACATGAAAACAAAGCAGGAGGCCAAAGTTATTACTCTGATGGTTTTCAAAATATTCCGTAAATGGCACATTGGAATGTGCAGATTAATTTCTATTTTTATGTGTTAAAGAACAATTTAAAATGAAATTTCAATCAAACATCTGTAGAATCCATGATTTTCTCTGAGAAACTATGATTTTGTAAAACATGGTATGAAAACCACTGCTGTAGGTTATAAACAATTTTTTTTTAAGGTATTGCTGAATGTAAAAACTCTAGTAAGATGATTCAAGCAGTTTTATAAAGGTGTAGTTTTTTGGTGTTATTTCTTAAATGTTCTTGACTCAGAAATAATTTATTACTGGAGGATATATGATCTTATTGTCATATAGCCTTAGATTTGTATTTCCAGCCTTGCCAGTTATCAGCTGTGTGACACTGGACAATTAATGCTTCTAAGCCTGTTTCCTCTTCTTTAAAATGAGACCTTGTGTTGGTCAACTGAGGGAATGTGTAGTGCCTAGTATATTGTTAAGATTCAACAAGCAGTAGCAACTATATGGTTCTCATCACTGTTATTTATATCAACCCTTATTAATGGTAGAAATCATAATAAAAAACCTGAAGGCATACAGTATAAATACTTATTAGTTGTGGGGTATTGAGTTTACCTACTATTTCAAAAATACACTTGAAAATCTTCAAATCAGCATCTGAACTTGGGTTAAGAACTGAAAAATGAGAAGGTTGTTTTGTTTTTTACCACTTTCTTCTAGAATTAAGCAACCTCAGTTTAGTTGATACATTCTCAAAGATCATCTTTTTAAAAAGGTATTACTTTTGAAATTCTTTGTGCTTTATTGTTTTAGAAAGGTTGGTAACTGTGAAAATGGGGGCCAGATCCAGCTTTTTGCTTATTTTCATTTGTCTCATGGGCAGGTACCCTTTTGTGCAATGACTGCATGACAGGAGCAGTCCCAGGATGACAGTATTACTTCACGACTAGATCCTTGTCTCTGCACCAGAGGATTTGACATTTGTCAACTTCCTAAAGTAGAAAAATTAGGGAGCTTTTAACTTGTAATAATATATAAAATAACTACATAAAGTCCTTTCTTTGTAAGGTAAAAAGCAGAGAAGTCAGCCCTTTGCTGATGAAGCTACATCTATTTTATTTTTAAGCACTATATGATTAATCATGAGTATCAGCAGAGGAGGAGACTACTCACCCTTTTTCTTTTCTTTTTCCCCACTCTTCTATGACTCTTTTATCCTTTTCTCTAATTTTGAAAATTACAGCATTGGTAGTAAAAGGTACAAAATGAGTAAGAAAAATACTTACAAAATTTTAGATCATTATTGTCATATTGTCTTAAAATTCTTTTTTCCAGAATTTATTTATCAATTGGTAGGAGGAGGAGAAGGTTAATAGGGAAGGAAGAGTGAACGAAGGCATCAGGTTTTCTATTTTGGATGACTGGGTGAATAGTAATACCATTCCCAAAATACTGATAGTAGAACAAGTTTTGTTGGGGAATACAATTAATTCAGTTGGGAATATGCTAGATTTGATTTACTTATAGAACAGTGTATATATCTGTTAGAAGGTGTAATATTCAAAAAAGAGGTAAGGACAAAAGACATAGATTTGGGTGTCACAAGCATATGGGTAATAGTTGAGCTAAGGGTCTTGATGAAATTAGCCAGCTCAAAAAAAAAAGATAAGTGAGAGGTTTAAAAAAGAGGGCTAAAGATGGGACCCTGAGATGAACCATTTACCAGAAAGCACAAAGAGGTAGCCATCAGAGTGCTGGGAAGCACAGGAAGAAGAGGCTATACAAAAGAAGCAGTTTCCAGGAAAGCACGGTGTCAGACGTCTCACAGGGTTGGAGAAATTGAAGATGGCTAGATGTGACTATTAGAAAATTACTTTTGATTATAACAGCTTTAGCAGGATATTGGAACACATACTGGATTGCAGAGTTAGAGGAGTGAATTTCAGTTAAAGAAATGCAGACTGTAGGATACTTGGTGGCACTGGGAAGCAGAGAGAGAGTACAAAAGTGAGAGAGAATGGTAATGGTAAGGGAAAGACAGAATTCTTGAACGATTTTGTCAGGAAATTTAGGGATAGTTGTATCCAATGTAATGGGGTTGATTAAGGGTAGTAGGAAGAGAAGGCAGTAACCAGTGGAATCAGAGTTCACAGTTATCATGTCAGGACACATCTTACCTTGCTAAAGAGTTTTTGAGCATTACGTTTTCATACTGGTAGGCTATAGCTACGTATTACCAATGTTTGTATTTAACTCTTGTGTTTATAATGTTGCTGTTGTCCTACAACCTTGTTCACCATTCCTAACACACTAACGGATGCTATTAGTGGCTTATGTTTCTCACGTATGTGTGTGATTATACTGGAGATTACATTTATTTCAACAGGTGTTTCTTATGGACAAAGCAATAGTGACATTGAAGCTCTACATCAGGCTTATTGTCAGGTAGCCCAGTCTTTGGGAGATACAGATGAACAAAGGATTGAGAGTAATGCATTGGAAAATATCAAGAGCTCAGTGAAAGATTATCCTCAAGAAAATGAAGAGTCCTCTAAAAACATCTCTACTACAGAATCTGGTAAAAGTTAATTTGAGACCCTCTCTGAAGAGTTTCTCTTGTGGTATAATTTAAATAGTTTGCTATAGTGATTGTTTCTCAATCTCTGAATTTAATTTAAAAGGTTTGCTGAAATGAAATTTGGGAATCAGTAGTTTAACTATAAAGTTAGAGCTGAACACAAGATAAAATTTCACTTCCTCTTTCAGTATGCCTTGACCAAATCAGAAAATCACCTAAGTGTTTGCACATTTTTTATGCTTTTCCTTATGCATATACTAAAGTAATTTTTTAAATAGAGAATAGTATTTGGGGATCAACTAAATAATATATTTAACAAATGTGTGTGCATGTATGGACATACCCATACGCATATATTTGATATTCATGTAGATGGATACATCAAATATATAGATATATATATTTCAAATATAAAAATCAAAGGAGATTTTCTTGGTACAAGTAAGTTTATAGTGGGAAACTGGGTTTACTGTATATATCATTTTGTTAGTTCTGTTGGTCAGAAAAAAATGTAATCTTAGTGGGATTAGACATTAAATTAAGCAATTCACATAATTTCGGGGGTTGCTATTTTAACTTTTTTTCCCTCTTAGATCTGCCCACGGTAGAGGAGTTGATGAAACCTATCAGAATAGATTCTTTTGGTGTCAGTGGTTTTGATTTACAACCTGTCAGGTATGAGATTTTTTGGAATGGATTATACAGATTGTTTATTTGCTTATTGTTTTACTACTGGAAACTTTTAGAATCATTTGTTCTGCATACTCATTCCAAGTGAATGATTTAACGAGTAGCTTATATGAGTCTACCTTTGAGTCACTGCTCTCCTTATTAGTAGTTCTTACTCAGTTTATCAAAATTCTTCTAGTGCTAAAATTAAAAAATACTTTAAAAATAGATGCCACTAAAAAAACGTTTGCTGCCATCAAGTATGCTAAAGGCTTTTTTACTGAAAACTAAAATCCTTTCAGCTTTAAATAGCTCAGGGCAGTTGATTTGAATTCTATTCTGTATGAGTCATAGATTTGCTTATTTATAAACCAGTTAGCTTTGTACTTAGTCATAGACCAGCCATCGTTTTTCAGGGTAAGATTTTTGGTCACAGGAGCAGTGGGCTTCATGAAAATGCACCAGCACCAGTACATCTTAATGGAAGCTTGTGGGACCTTCCTGTCATTCTCCAGCACAGAGTAGCACGTTACAGTAACCTTGCATTTGTGTCACATCTATTAGAGTGTCACATCCATCATTTCATGTGATCCTCATAACAAATAGGTCAGGCATCTTTATTCGCATCATTCAGGTGTTGGAACTGAGGTAAATCAGTTTAGTAGTGGAGCTCTCACAAGAACCAGGTCATGAAGATGGTGGTGGTGGCAGTGGTGGTGATGATAATAATGATAACAGCTGACGTTTTTATCACACGCTTACTGTGTGTGCAAAGTTCTTTACATCTTTGCATTTTAGATTTCTTTTAATCTTACAGCAACTCTATGAGTTATATTTTATTATTATCCCCATTGCATAGATAAGGAAACTGAGGCTTAAAGAAGTTAAATAAATTGCCCAAGATCGTATGGTTATGTAGGGGTGCCTGGGTGGCTTTGTTGGTTAAGTGTCCGACTCTTGATTTCAGCTCAGGTCATGATCTTCTGGTTTGCGAGAAGTTGGGCTCTGCACTGAGAGCATGAAGCCTGTTTGGGATTCTCTCTCTCCCTCTGTCTCTGCCCTTCACTCAATCACATGCGTTTGCTCTCTCTCTCTCTCTCTCTCTCTCTCTCTCTCTCTCTCTTTCTCTGCCTCTCTCTCTCAAAATAAATAAACTTGAAAGAAAAACAAAGATCATGTGGTTATAACCAGGAAACACAAGAAATATTTGTGTGTTTTAACAACTTACATTGTCAGATCTCTGATCTCCATGAAATATTTCTGTGAAAAGCCTGTCATCCATTCCTGTATTTATTTGTTCATTTGTGTTTTCAGCAGACACAGTTTGAGCCCTTCCTTGTACTACATCCTCACCATGTAAATCCACTTGTAGTGATTTCTCATCCTGTTTCTGCGTTTGTGCTAGTTGAGAGAAAGTGACACAATGAAGCTTACACTAAAACCCATCTACTTGAATGCTTAGTATTCTCCCACTGATCTGCAGCACTAGATAGTATTTTTTAAAGGGCAGACTATTCTCCCTTACTGCTGTTTGGGACTGTGTTGGTGTTAATGAAGAGATTTTTTTACACATCTTGTGTGTTTGCTGGCATAGGTGGAATCATTTTACTACTGTAAATTCTAAATATAATTTTTTTCGTTTTTGTTTAAAAGCTAAAAACAAGTATACTTACATTAAAGCCATAACAATAATTACCAAAATGTCAGTGGTATAAACTAGTACACATATCTGAAACCTCTTTAGTAAACTGTAAATAATCTCAGCTGATATAGCAAATAAGTCCTTAAAATTTTAGTAGCTAAACATCATAAAAAATGTATTTCTTGCTTGTGTCATAATCCCATGTGTGTCAGTGGGGTTGGAGTAGGACTCTACTCCACATAGTCATTTAGGGACCCAGGCTACTTAAAACACATGGTTTTAAGGTTGTCATGGCCTCATTCAACCAGTTGATAAAGAAAAAAGATAATTTAGCACAATTCTTTTTAGCTGCCTCAACAGAGAAATATTACATCACTTCATATTCTACTGGTAAGAACTAGCACATCTAGCAAATTGGGTCCAAGAGGGCTGGGAAATATGATCTGCTTGTGTGCTCAGAAAGAGAAGTAAATGAGTTTAATAGGCATCTAATTAGTCTCTACCAGAATCTGCCCTTTTAATAGCCAAATATCCATTTTACTCACCTTCATACAAAGACCCACTATCCCCTCCCCAAAGCAAATAGCCCAAAGTCTCATACAGGACCCTGTCCATCTAAAAGGCCAGGATTTTCAGGTGGAGCATAGTCTTCTCCATCAGGTTTGAATGCAGCTCTTCAGTGTCTACTAATCTGTGAATTAAAAGCACAAGTTCTGTACTTGATCCAATATATGATGGCGAAACTGCAACAAATACTCCCATTCAGAAGGGAAATATATGAGGAAAATACAGCAATCAGTAATGCAACCTTGAAGTCCACTGGAAACGCCTTGTAAGGATATTTACACCCTTGGCCACAACTGAAGTCGGTTTTGCAGGGAGGCTGTGCCCATCTTGGAGGATGCATTCCTTTTTTAGTCCACCTCCTACTACCAGGTGGTTTTAGGTCTCCCAAACAAATCTCTGGCTTTTTTTTTTTTTTTAATGTATGGTTGTAGTTTCTTTATTATTATAGTTTGTTCAAAAAGTTTAGTGGGTGGTGAGGGGTGGGGCGCCTGGGTGGCTCAGTCGGTTAAGTGTCTGACTTTAGCTCAGGTCATGATCTCACAGTTTGAGTTAGAGCCCCAAATCGGGCTCTGTGCTGACAGCTTAGAACCTGGAGCCTACTTCAGATTCTGCCTCCCTCTCTGTACCCCTTCCCTGCTCTCTCTCTCTCTCTCTCTCAAAAATAAACATTAAAAAAAAGTCTTAAAAAATAAATTTAGTAGAGCTTCTGATTTATTTTGTTCCAGTCAGTCCCTTGTGCCAGTAACTACACTTAATTTTCTAGACAGAGGCTTTAAATCTGCTTTAAGTCTTTGCTTTTTTTGCCCCCCTTTTTTTCCTGTCAATTCAGTCGCAGCTGTTTGGATATTATTGGGAACAATAACGTTAAGTGAAGATGACCCCTTTAATATGATCTTTGTCAAAGGACTGAGTAACTTTTCAACTGAGAAGTCTCATGAAATCCTGCATTTTTCAATGCCAAATCTTACTCTTTTGAGTCTATGCTCTTTACAAAGTGAATCTATGAGGCCCTTAATTTCTCGACTCCCTCTGTTCCCTTTTATTTTTTCTTACAAACTGGCCCTTTTTAAATCTGAGCTCATGTCTTTCTTATAATATCTAGTCAAACGTAGCCAACAGTAGCTAGCGCTTAGAAATTCTCCTGCTATTTTTCTTAGTATCCCAGACTCAGTAGCTATGTGATCTGCCTTATAAACTATTGTAGGTAACAGTTTGGCAAATGTTTTGTCAATGTAAAACATGGGTTGCCACTTCTCCAGCTTTTAGCATAAGTTTCCTTGCCACCCCAAACCCAGCCACTAAGCCAATGACACATATCTTAGGTTCTTGTCACCATAGCGCTCACGTTCTAAAGGCAAGAACTAGTAAGCGGCCCCAGCTAGATGCAGGATGGCAAGGAAACATAATTTAGTTAGTATGCAGGAAGAACAGGAAACAGTTTTGATAACTTCTAGCCAGATTCTGCTACCATGAAGAAGGAAAGAACTATTATATTTTCTAATGATTCCAACTACTTTAGAAAATTCTCACAATTACTGAGAAACCAGTCTATCTCATATGAAAATAGTAGCCTCTTAAACTTTATTTTATAAATGACATTATCTTATAAATTATAAAATTAAATGACCTAATAGACCATGATTATGTAGTTTGAAAATAACAATATCCCTATTTTTGGAGCCCCTATAATATACTGATATTTAACCACATTTAGAAAATGTCCTTAAGGGATATTTTTTCTCTATTTTAAAAATTGAATGGTCTGAAATGTTGCATTGTATTTAATTATTTTAAACCACAGAAATGATTTTTCTCTAAATACTAGTGATTTTCATGTTTTACTTAAAAATTTTTCCTCTACTGTGATGAAATTTATGCTTTTTAATATTTATATTCTATTTCTCACTGACATAAATTATGATTACTTCTTTAGTTTCTTGTAAAAATGTGTAAAATCTTTTTCCTGCCTCAAATGCATGTTGACTTTATAAGGTATTATGGATAATTGATATATTACACAAAGGTCATTTAGAGATTCATTTTTTATTTTTTCTTACACTAAAACCATCTCAGTCTTGTTTTGTTTGGCTTTCCTTTGAAGTAGGTCTCAGAGTTATCCATGTAATTCTTTATATTATACTGCATTAAAATTACATTATCTGAAATTTAAAACAGTTATATGACACTATGTGAGCATACTCTGTCAGCCAGAATTACAAATAATGTATTTAACATTCAGGACATAATTTGAATAGTTATAAATATCAAATGTATTTAATATTATGTATAAATAACATTATACATATTAAAATATAAATCTTATATTTTGTGTGTGTGTATATGTGATATATATAGTGTGTGTATATGTATGTGTGTGTGTGTGTGTGTGTGTGTGTGTGTGTGTCTGTATAAAACTGGTATTTGAGGAGTCACCTAAGGTTCATGCTCTGTTTTGTTTTATAGCTATAAGAAACTGGCTGATAGTAAGGAAACTGAATTTGTTAGCCCTATACCCCTTAAGAGGAACCCAAATATTATATCTCAAGAATCACAAAATGTAAACCAACTTTTTGACAAAAATGAAGAGAATGTGGTTTTACAAAAGACAACAAATAAAGATAGAGAAAATAGCTGTCTAGGAGTAAATGCTACGGAAGAACATATAGATAAAATGTACCTTGATATTTTGAGGAAAAAAATATCTGTTGGTCCTCCATTATTGCCTCCGGATGACAAAGTAAATAAAGTAAGTGTTTATAATCTAAGTTGATTAGACATATTGAGAAATGAAGTTATGTAAATACTATTGATAAGTAGGTACTTCTTAAGCTGGTGGGACTGATTACATACTAGTCTCCACATAGATCCTGGATATTTGTGAGCAGTATTTATTACAACATCCTATAATCCCCAAATTGTAAAATACCACTATCTAGCATTCACTTTCTTTTGGAAGCCATTATTTACATTCTTCCTTTGTTTTTAGTAAGCATAGTCTAGAATTTGAGTAGCATAAGAAAATAAAGTTTATTCATCATTCTAATGCTTTTTATTTAATCTATCCAGTAGTGTGTATTTTGGAAAAGTAGATAAGTTGTCATTTACAAAAATGCTATCAGCAGCTGTTGAGAAAGTTGTATTTTACTGCTCCATTTTCTTCTGTTCTTGATCTATTCTGATTTATAGTTTCTTTGATCTTGGTATTTTAGTTTTATGGTTTTGAGTTATATGTTTACCATAAACCATCTGAAGTTTTTTGTGGAATAAGGCAGGGTATTAATAAATTTTTATCTTGAGAATTCTAGGGAAAAAAGATAAAATTTTATGTTATTTCAAAATATATTCCTCTCTGCTTTCCTCCTTCTTAATTCTAGTAATTACACGTCTTGCTTTCTGGCAAGCTTATTTTGTTTTATTCTTTTGCTTTGTTTTACTCCTGACTTTGAAGATGTGCTTCAAAATATTAAAATTCTGATGAGTGAGACTTTGAGAATTCTAATATGTAGTGGTTTGTCTTCTACAAACTATTATCTAGTAATCACTATGGTTTGCCATCTGTTAAATCTCCATTCACAGCTGTAGTTGAAGTTAATTTATATATCCTAAAGAGTTTCTACTTGCGTGCAGACTTTTAGATCTCAACTCAGTTCTGGCGAAGAAGGGGCTGTAACTGGTAAACATGAACCACACAAGAAGGCCAGAAGTGCACCTCCTGTACTTAAAAGAAAACCCCAGAGTGGATTATATGCATCAGTTAGGAGCTCAGGCTATGGCAAACCCAGTTCACCATTCAAGTCTTTTTCTACTCTTGAAAAGAAAACTTCAAAGGACATTATGAAAAGTAAAACTGTGAGATCCATTCCTACTTCAAATCAAGCTAGGAAAAAAGGTAATCATATGCTCTTTTCATATTATAGTTCTGTGCATATAGTGTATTATTTTATGGTCCTTGTTCTCTATGTTTCCTATTTATTTCTCTCCTTCTGTGAGCTTTTCTTCTTATAAAAAAAAATTAATATTCAGATAGTATATTCCATTCTGAAAGATTCATTAGATTTTGGCTTTCCAGAATGACACTTGTGAAGTATGGGAAATGAATAGACGATAGGAGAGTCAAACTTAACCTCATCTGGTTGACTTTGGAATATCCATTGTTTACCAGAGAAGACCTACAAATTCAGAATGCAAATGGCAAGCTACAAATGAAGGTTGATGTAGAGATTATTTGGATATTAGTTTCATATAGGCTGAGATAGGCAGGATGTTTTATATATCACATAATGCGTATTTTTATATATTGCAGTGCCTCTGTTAGTTATTTCCTAATGCAGTTCATTTACATTGACAGTAGGAAAGGGTAATTTTCAATTTAGAAGTCTATGCAGCTATTAAAAGAAACAGAAATGTTCATATCAAACCAACATTTCTGCTGCCTTTAAACTCCACTGAGGGGGGCACCTGGGTAGCTCAGTCGATTGAGCGTCTGACTTTGGCCCAGGTCATGATCTCACAGCTAGTGAGTTCGAGCCCCACATCAGGCTCTGTGCTGACAGCTCAGAGCCTGGAGCCTGCTTTGGATTCTGTGTCTCCCTCTCTCTCTGCCCCAACCCACTCGCATTCTGTCTCTCTCAAAAATAAATAAACATTAAAAAAATAAAGAAAGAAAAAAAACTCCAGTGAGGAAGGGGGAGCAATGGAGCCAGAAGCATTTCATCCTTTCCTTTATGATTAAATGTAATAGGTGACCAGTTTCATCATTGTTATATGGTGATAGTTGTCATGAGGAGAATTGTCCTCACTGGAAAATTCATTTCTAGCTTAAAATGTCTTTCCTTGCTTTTCCCTAAGACTATTAATTCCAGGACCACTTTGACTGTGTTTTAAATTCTTGAGGCATTAAATAGACTCTCTCCTGCCTTTGTATTTGTATGCCTTTGTATGTATTCGCTGCAGCAGCCTGTGCATCTCAGATGGAAAAGAAGGCCTGGGCTGATTTATGTGAGAGTAAAGGAGAAAACAGCAGCAGGAAGTAGTTATTCTGGACAGACAGGAATATGATTCTGTAGGATTAATGCAAGCATCCTTTCCTCCTGTTCTTAACCTGTGGACCTCCAGTTCCTTTCCCTACAAGGTCTTTTGTATTCTCTTATTTTCCTGTGGAACACCAACTTGTGACGTTGTCATCTACTTGTCACTAATTAACCATTCATTGGAACTAGTGCTTAATATTAAAAAAATAAACACTTGGGACATTTTTCAAATTTTAGTATGATCAAGAGAAGAATGAAAATTTTTCATTGATGTTTAGGAGTATTCATGCTAATTTTGTTTTTAGTATTATTTATTCTATTTATTTTAGATAAATTAATCCCCAACATTTTTGAAGTTTATTTTATCCAGATTCATTCATTTAACAAATGTTTTTGGAGCACCTGCTTTGGCCCAGGCACTATTAGGCCCTTGGGCTACCTCAGTGAGGGGCTACCTCACTTCCCCTCCCCCATCTTTGTGGAACTTTCATCTGATAAGGAGAGACATTTAACAGTAAGCATAATAAATAAGTAAATGATGTTACATGCTAAGGAAAAGTAAAAAGTAGAGGAAGTGTCAGTGGTGGAGTGCAGCAGGTCACAGCTTTAAATAGGATAGAGTAGGCCTCATTGAGAAGGAGCCACTGAACAAAGACTTGTAGGAGATAAGAGTATTGGCCATGTGGATACCTGGGGAATCATATTCCAGAAAGGTGAAATAACCATGCAGAAGTCTTAAAGTAGAAAAGAATATCTGGCATGTTTAAGGAACAGCATAGAAGCTTGTATCATGAGGGCAGAGTGAGTAAAGAGGGTAGTAGGAGATGAGATCAGAGAATCAAAAGTGCTGGAATGTATCAGTTTTTCTAGGGCATTTTAAAGACTTAGATTTTACGCTGAGTAAACAGGTGAGCCGCTGAAAAGCTTTGACATGGGAGTAACCTCATCTGACCTCTTTAGACAGATTTCTCTGGTAGTTGTGTTAAAGATCATATACATATAAATACATTCACATAGCATATGGGGCATGGGAAGAAGGACAGAAACCAGTGAGATGGTGATTTTAGGAATCTAGGCTAGAAGTGATGGGGCTCAAACCAGAGTGGTGGCAGTGGAGGTAATGAGAAGTGGTTGAATAAGGATATATTTAGAAGGTAGAACCAAAGGGCCACCTTTGAATAAGGATATATTTAGAAGGTAGAACCAAAGGGCCACCTGGGTGGCTTAGTTGGTTAAGCGTCCAACTTCAGCTCAGGTCATGATCTCATGGCTCATGGGTTCGAGCCCCACATCGAGCTCTGTGCTGACAGCTCGGAGCCTGGAGTCTGCTTCAGATTCTGTGTCTCCCTCTCTCTCTGCTCCTCCTCCGCTCATGTTCTGTCTCTCAAAAATAAATAAACATTAAAAAAAAGTAAAAAAAAAAAAAAAAAAAAAGAAGATAGAACCAAAAATCTAAAAAGATTGGTTTGGGGTTGTGAAAGAGGATTTCTGAATGATGCCAAAATTTTTGGCTTGAGTAGCTGGAAAAATAGAGTCACTGTCCAGCTGGGATGGAGAAGGCTTTGGTAGAGTAGATTTGGGGGTGGAAGGAAGATCAAGAGTATAGTTGATGAGATGATAATTTTGAAATGATCATTCTATATGCAAGTGGAGACAACAAGGAGCCAATTAGATTGAAAAGTCTAGACTATAAGAGGGAGGTGTGGACAGCAGATATGACTTGGGAGTTATTATTAAAACTAATATAGGTAGTTTTTAAAACGTGAGACTGACAAAGATTATCAAGAGAGAAGAGAGTGAGCATAGCTAGAGAAAAAAGCAAACCAAGGCCTAAGGAGTAACCTACAAAGAGAATACAGTGAGATTGGAGGAAACCTGAATATGTGGGATCCTGAAAGCTAACTGAAGAAAGGAGAATTTATTTCTCTATCAGTTGCTGCTGAAAGATAAAGGAAAGTAGAAACTGGGCACCGACCCTTGGGTTTAGCAAGGAGGAGGTCATCAGTAAACTGGACAGTTTCCATGGATATGTGGCTGTAAAATGCAAGTTGAATGAGAATAGGAGGGATTAGGAGAAATGGAATTGGATACTTAAGTTATAGACCACCCCGGAGCACAGCGTGTAGCTGGCATGGGAGGTGGAGTCAAGAAAAGCTTTTTGTTTTGCTTTTTTTTTAAGTGGCTGAAATAATAGCATGTCTAATAGTATGTTTATGCTTTTTGGAAAGATTGAGTAATTTATGGTAGAGGGGAAGAATTGCTACAATAATGTCCTTGAGTAGAGGAGCTATAAGCAAATCTACTGTTCAGTGGAAGGGTTGGCTCTAGATAGAGGCATGGACAGTTTATCTGTGGAAACAGATGGGAAGAGAGAAATGTAGGTACAGATACTGGTAGGTAGGTAGAAATGGTGAAAGAATATGGATGATTTCTTCTGATTGCTTCCATTTTCTCTAAGAAATAAAACATAATATCATTAGCTGGCATTGAGGATGGGGTAGGAGTGTTGGAGGAGAGAAGAGAAGATGGGAAATAGCCATCCTGAAGGACTAGAGTGCCAGCAGCAGAGTTCTCTTGTAGTTAGTGATTATGCATTTAAGTTGAATCAGGCAGCATGTTTGTGTGTGTGAGTGTGCGTGTCCACATTTTGCTGCGTGACTACAGGTGTTGGATAGTTGTATAGTTGGATTTATCAAGAAGAGTGGTTTCTGCCAAATGAGTGCAGTGTATGGAGAGAGGAGTAAGAAGGGAGCTTAATGGTGTATGTGGAATTCAGGTTGAGTAAGGAAGGAAGAAAGGAAATCGAGGGGTGTAGTACAGTATGCAACAGGTAGGATCAACTGACTGTGAGTCCTTGAGTAGAGCTGTCATGGAATCTAGTAATTGGTCAAGGGATTGTTGGAATCCAGGTACCAGAGGGCATGAAGTGGAAGATAGGAGTGATAGAGAGTAAATGCCTAAGACTGAGATCAGGAGTGATTATGTTACTGGTAATAGAAAAGGTCTAGACTGTACCAATGGAAGCAAATAGCTGAGGTGGAGAAGTGGAGTATAATGACCCAAAAGCCAGGGTTTGAAAGGATCACCTATGAGTGTATTGAAATTACTAAGAATGGGGGTGCCTGGGTGGCTCAGTTGGTTGAGCGTCCGACTTCGGCTCAGGTCATGATCTCACGGTTTGTGAGTTTGAGCCCCGTGTCGGGCTCTGTGCTGACAGCTCGGAGCTTGAAGCCTGCTGAGGATTCTGTGTCTCCCTCTCTCTCTGCGCATCCCTTACTAGGACTCTGTCTGTCTCTAAAATATAGAAATAAAAAAAAATAAAAAGTTTAAAAAAAATTAAAAAAAATTACTAAGAATGAAGACAGAAGTAATGTCACAGTTGATGGAAAAGAAATGAGGGGCATGCTTTAGAGGTTGATAGATGAAGACAACAATATTTTTATGAGTATTTTTTCCTGTTTTAAAATTTTATAGTCTTTGTAACTATCAAAATAGAAGTAAAACACTAAAATTTATATTAGAGTACAATGATAAACCATGACTGTCCATTTTTAAACTTTTTTTCATTAGACCATTAAGTGTAATATCTTTTTTATCTCTTTTTCTTGTAAAATTCCCTCAGAGAAATTTTACTTTTATTCAGAAGAATTTTAATTCTTTTGGATGGTTGTTACTTGTCACAGGTTGGGCTTTCCAACAAGCAGACTCCGAGATAGATATTAGTGTACAGAAAGTGCATTTTCTAACTGAGCTTAGAATCAATATTGGTTAAGATGAAAAATAAGCCAGCTGCTGGGGCTTACTCAGAATTTCTCTTTTTCACGTAAAATGAAGTCAGGGATAGGCCGTTCAGAGCTAGTGCCACTGTGCAAGGAACAGATCCCTTTTCTTTCCTGCTGCAGAATCCTTTATGTGTGACTTTTGTCTTCATTGTCATAAGATGGCTATTCAGCCTCCATGCCCTGTCAGGAGGAAAGGTGAAAGGTAAAAGGTTCATGCCAGTTAAATCAGCTTCTTAATCAGGAAAATAGTGTCTTTTCTGAAAGCCCCAGGTAAGGAACTTTTGGTTTCATCTTATTAGCCTGAATTTTGATCTTGTGGTCACCCCCAGTTACTTGGAGTCCAGGGAGATGAGTATTTTCAACTGGCTACATTGCTGCTTGGGCAAAATTAATAAGGAAGTTTCTAATTAATAGGGAGGAAGAGGAGATTGGCAATTATAATGCAGTGCCTGCTATGTGGTTGTTATCCTTTTTATTTTAAATTAATTTTCTTTGGCTGTTAATCTATGTTTTTATTTTTAGACTAATAAGTTTCTTGTTACAAAAGGAATAGTTGCTCATTTTTTAAATTCAAAACTACATAAAAGTAAAGCAATTGCTTAGCAAGAAACAACTAGTATCACACTGGGTTAGCATCATTTCATGCTTCTCATGTGTATGTCCTCATACAGATAGAAGGAAGCGTAGATGGGTGGATGGAAGGAGAGAGGCAGACATAGCTAAATGGACAAAACATTTTATAAGAACAGGATCACTCTTTATAAGTTCTTTTTAAATAAAATATTAAATTTAGTTTTTCTTAAATCTGTAAGAAGAAAATTAAACTTCATCCTAGGAAATAGATCTCAAAAGATCCCTTTAAGAAAATAAATTTTGAAAACTACTCAAATGTTGCCAAAATCATGCTGTTTTTAACTACATTTTCAATTTTATGCATTATCAGTTTCCCCTTCTATGAAATACAAGATAGTAAAACTCTTACATCTCCCACTCACATGCCTTTTACTCATTTTTGTTGATTTCATTTTTACTTGTCCAAAATGTATTTAGTCTCTCCTGCAACCCCCTCAGCTTTGGAATTTAGATCTTGGTTCTGGTTATTAAAGAGATGGAATGCTTTTCATAGGCCCCTTAGCCATAGCTTCTTCATTCTGGAATTATGATGATTGGTTTCTTATTTGACTAAATTTTCTTAATCCATTGTTTTTTTCAAGAAAGGTTCATAAAGTCCAAATTCTGCAGCGTTTTCACATTTGAATTTTATATCCAGGCAGATTTTCTCTCATATGTGAAGAAAAAATATACTGTCTGTGTACCATTACTGAAAATAATTACTTAGAGAAATCATAATTAAGAACTCAGGAAGAGAGAATTCTGGTATAAAAGCACTGGCTGACTACAACTTGACTAAGAACCACCTGCCACTCTTAGCTGCCACTTCCTAGGGAGAATGACAGTCCTAGCAGATCACTCCCCATTCATTGGCCACGTTAACGGACCTCCAGTGACCTGGAAAGATGAATGCCAGCTTTCACAATGACTCAGTTTCTTTGGGAACACTTCAGGAAATTTCTCCAAAAAAACCTTTTACATCAGAGAGTCCAATTAAATATGACTAGTGCTCTGTAAGGAAAACCTCTGCATGCCTGGAAAAAAGATGAGAAAGAAATCTTTGGGTGAGGTGCTATTGGTGACTTGTTTCTTCTTTTGACTCTTCTATATTTTCCAAATCTTCAATAACCATGTATTTCGCTTTTAATGAAAATGTAAACTTTACACTTAAAAAGTTAGCACCTTGAAGAAATTATATTTAAAAATATAAATTTCAAATTCTTCATTTACCTCTAAGGCAGATAAATAAATGTTTACTGACTCTTGAGCTCAGAACCTGTAGTATTTGAATATGGGCCTCAAGATCTCTTCCAGGTATTTGTCATAAATGTTTTTTTTTATTATTATTAATTGAATAACTTATTGGCCTTAGAATTATTCATACTGTTTGGGGATTTATGAAGTACCTTAAAATAGCTGAAAATTTGACTAGAATATACATTTATCACATTTTTTTCTAATGTAATATATATTATCAGGGTTTTATAGCAGTATAATAATTTTATTTTTTAATCAAATTTAGACTAGCTGTTATAAAGTTGCCATGCAATTTATATTATTCCATTGATCCTATATCTTGATACACACTATTTATGAAAAGTGTGCTTTGAGAGCACACTTAATCTGAACTAAAATGCTTTATAACGTTATCAGCTGCTCTTTGATTCGTCATTTAGATATTATTATTGCTGTGAATATTTAAAAGGATAGTTTATTTAAAATTAGTAAGGCCTGAAATTATCCCTGTCCACATTCTTCTCACATTTTTTAGCTCCATTTATCATTTGACGTGAATCTTGGGTCAGTTAGCCTTCTCTGTCAAATTGAGTGAAATGTTGATTATGGGCATCCGTGAGCACGTAGTGAAACAGCTGTGTTCTAGTGTTATACCTCAGCCTATTTTGAGATCCTCATTTATGTTAGTGTTCCCATTGTATTAGTATTTGTTTTTACATAATTGCTGAATAAACATTCAACTTTGTTTGCATTTGTGGTGCTTTTGTCTATTGTTTACAATATTCAGAAATCTTATCTGAAACAAAAGTCATCAAGCCTGCAGCTCTGGGTAAACCAGCTCCCAAAATTGAAAATTGCCTGGCCACCCCTAAGAAGGCTGAAGATTCTACAGAAACCGATTACTGTGTTCAGTTTCAGAATGTAGGTATTGAATTTCAAAATCACATTCATAATTTTTTTCTGTTCTGTAATATTAAAACTCAAGTATAAGTAATATGTGAAATTTCTTTTGCATCAAGTGTGATGTTCTAATCTTACTGAACATTTATTGATTTCCTTATATAGTAGAACATTGTTAACCATGTCATTTTTATTCATTGTGGGTTTTTTTCCCAACCACCTATGTTCAAATCTACTATGTAAATATACTATAATGAAGTGATGCTTCTCCTTAAAAGGATTCTTCAGGATACTGTGGTGGGAACAAGGAGACAGAGTTACTTATGTTTAAAAGAGTTCAGGAAGCAGAGGAAAAATGGAGGGGTGCACAAGCCCTAATTGAGCAAATTAAAGTTACATTCTCAGAAAAAGAGAGAGAGCTGGAAAATAAGATGGAAGAACTAAGGAGACAACAGGAAAAGGAACTCTTCAGACTAAATCAAGATAATTATATTCTTCAAGCCAAGGTACTAGACACATTGTCCTATTTCTCCTTTCATTTATTAAAAAAAAAAAAAAAAAAAAAAAAAACTTTTACTCCCTGCAAAATGCATTGTCATCCTTTGTTCCTGTGGCTGTTTGACTTGCTGTATTTGCTGTGTAAAATATGAACAGGGTTCCGAAGACTGCCTCCTCACAGCAGAGCCTAAATCAAACCCAATGGGGAAAAAAAAATCAAAATTTAAATTGGCCCATTTTGATAATTTTCTTCTGTTAGCAGTCCTTTCTGAGAACAAATCCCTTAGTTCACTCTGATCTTCAAAGAAGATGGTTTCAGAAAGAACTGCTATGGAAGGGCCTAGATTCAGAGAATGACACTGTAGCATTCCTGAGTTACTTTCATCACCAGAACCATCAGCATAAAACATCACTAATGATTTAACTGTAGTTAGTGTTATTCCATTGTGGTTATGGGACAGTTTTATATAATATGCACCTTGAGTTTTCTGTTATTCTTCCTTATTTCTCATTTCATCATTTCCTTACTTAAATAAAATGTCTGTTTTCTCAAAGTTGAGTAGCTTTGAAGAAACAAACAAAAAGCAAAGATGGTTACATTTTGGAGAAACAGCTGATCCTGTCACTGAAGAAAAATTGAAGCAAATTCAAAAAGAAATACAAGAACAAGAGACACTTCTTCAAGGATATCAACAAGTATGGTGATTCTTCAGCACTTTGTGAATTTGTTCTTGAGATCCTTTAATTGTAAAAATAAGGCATATTAAAAAATGTGCTCATGTAACAGGTAATAGGAATTCTGGCAAATATGAGGAAGTAATAATTTGACTAGTCTGAACATTTTTAATGGGTATAATTAAAGTGTTTAAGAGCATGGGTTCTGGATTCAAAGAATCCTGTGTTAGTCTTTGCCCCACCACCTGCTGTGCTGCCTTGGGCAAATCACTTCACCTCTCTAAGCCGGTTTCTTCATCCTTGAAATGAGATGGTAATAATGGTAGCTGCCTCATAGGATGGTTGTGAAATTAAAATAAGAAAGTGTAAACCAACCTGTTAGTACCTGGCGCATACTAGCCAGTTAGTGAATGTCACCTGTTACTATTTTTAATAGCCATATTCCTTAGAAACTGCCCTGTTTTTCTTTAGTTTTGTGTAATGCTTTTCACTGGGTGGTATTGACTAGTTTTGGTATTCTATTCAAAAATACAAATCTGAAATTAATTGCCAATGTGCCAAGAATGAAAAAATTTGAATTAAATGAGAGAAAATCTGTGTGTCCTACAGAGGGCAGATACTTGCCATATGTGATTGAATCTTGGTGATGTTGACTAAGCCAGTCAGCCAGGACAGGTTTAGTGATCTGCAGCATAAAACTTCATCTTAGTTTCCTCCTTTTCCCCTTACTTTCCTCCCCTTCTCTTTCTCTTTCATTACCTTTTTCTCTTGACCTTTAAGCATCAAGCCTGTCAATAACAAGCATTGTCATCAGAGGACATCCAGAGAAAGCATTGTCACAACTTTTCCTATAAATGAATACTGGTTTCAGAGGACACACTGCCCTAGAGTTAGAACCTTCTAAATCCTTCGCCTGCCATTCTGATCTTGCTGTGTAGAGCACACATTTTTAAGGAGGATTTCACAGACCCAGAAGGATGCCAACTACCTTCTCCCACAAAGATAACACAAAACTTGTGTATCTATGTACATTAAATTGCAGGTATTCAGGCACAGACCATCTACCAGGCACTAGGCCAGACATGGTGAGAGAGTCCGTGGTTTTTAGTAGATCCTCAAAGGTCATTGGTTTTCATAGGATTCTTAATTTTAAAAAGGGTTAATAAGCCACAGCACCTAAGCACAGATGGGTACTTTCTCCTTCTGATCTCACTGTTTGAGTCACTCTTTAGTCCAAGGCTGGTGGAGAACTGGGCCTAGTCTCTGCTCAGCCTTGTCCTTACACTTTTGGAAACACCTGGTGTCTAACTTTCTGCTCACAGAAAGTTCCAAAAACAAACATGGAAGCCTGTCATAACTAACTATATCCAATTACTTCACTGCAGGGAGCCAGGTTAGAAACAGAAAAAAGAGAATGCAAACAGTCCCAGTGGGCCTTTCTGACCCTGTTTCTCACAGTTGGGATGTAGTTATTCCTACAGCCACTCCCCCACTTCTGTGAAATACAGTGCCTTACACTGACTTTAGGATCTCTTGCTTTGAGAGTTTTTGCACCTTTTTTTTTCTTTTTTTCAAGTAAGCATTTTGGAAAGAATTGTTTTCAGATTAACAGGTTTTCTTCTGAGATAAAGAGTTTAATAAAAGATTTTGCTTACTCAAAAACTGAAAAAATTTAAAAGACTTTAAGAATGCTTAAAGGATTTATCTGTTGTGAGCATATATATTTGCTGTATAAGTACTGATGACTTTTAACTAAAATGTAATTTTCTGTTTATGAAAAGGAAAATGAACGATTATATAGTCAAGTGAAAGATCTGCAAGAACAAAATAAGAAAAATGAGGAGCGAATGTTCAAGGAAAACCAGAGTTTATTCAGCGAGTTAGCCTCCTTAAAGTGAGTCTTTTCTGAATTCTTAAAATCAAATATACTTAGGCTATTTCTAAGCATCTTATTGTTATATTAATAATACATTTTATTTTTACTTAGAACTGAAAAAAATTTTACATTGATTTATAGTTCATAACTTTTATAGGTTTAATATTCAATGTATTTTTCCAAAGTACAAAGTTTAGTATTTTCAGCATACTCATATTTGAGTTTTATATCAATTTTAGGAAATTGAGTATATAGTATTCATCTTGATCAGTCATTAAGCCTGAGGTGCTTAACCATCTCCTAAAGAACCATGTAATAAATAATACAAAAAATATGATACAATGTCACTTAATGCTTTAGGTTAGGTCCTATAGAAGTAGAGCCTGATGTAGGGATCCTTATGGAGGTGATTTCCTGGAGGATAACTGTCAGGAGAAGGGGAACAAGAGAAGCAAGATGGGAGGATGAGGGGAGGGAAGGTAAGTAAGAATGTGGTCTTAGCCAGAGACTGGCTTCATTCTCTTCTCCCCAGAAAGCTCAGGAGAACAGATTGTACCACAAGAGTTGGCCCCACTTGAGGCAAGAGGAGCAGGCTTTCATACCCCCAAATTAGTCGTCACTGGAGGAGGTATGCTCCGGGAAGAGGGTAGGGGATATCCTCCAGGCCAGCGGGCAGAGGCTGCTATTGAGAAGGAGAACTAGTGAGTTATTAACCAACATTCAACATGGCAGGCTGATGGAGCACCAGCACCTACTAAGAATCATATTTCAGACTATAAGATCTTTTGGATATTACTACATTCAGCTTTAACATATTAAGTGAAAAAGCTGAACTCACAAACATGGGCAAATTAGGGTACTGTCTTCTTTTAGGAAATGACTAATGGTTTTGTGTCACTTCATATAAACACCTAATTACTCAGAAAGGACTGCTATTAGAAAAAACTTCTTAGGCCAAGAATGTATGACCCGAACCCAGGTGTGATAAAATGCACAGTTCTGATATATGAAAGCATTATATCTGATTCCTTTCCAAATGCTTCAGTAAAAGTATTTTAAAACACCACTTCTTCTACTGCCTGGCTTTTAAAAGAGATCTATTCCCCGATCCCAAATTGAAATTTTAAATGAATTTTCACAATGAAATACATGGTGTCTTCACTGCATTAGGATTACATGATCTTATATAGATTCCTAAATTCCTTGTATAATATTTCTGGAAAAACAAAAATTTATTCTAACTTTAGATAATAGACTATTTGGTTTTGTCAGTCTCCATGTGTATGATTTGTGCTTCTTAGAAAGGAGTCTAGAATGATGTGACAAGGAGGGCACATTACCAGAGGAAAAATGCAGCACATCTTTCTGGGACATAGGGTTTTTTCCTCTGAGAATTAGGAGAAAATATTTTTTATTTTATAAATAAAGCAAGGTGTTGGGGTTTCAATTCTTTTAAATTAAACAGACATCTCAAAGTATATTAGCATTTTAATACTTTAAACTTTAGAGTAAATAAACTTTTTCTCTTCAGTAGCTCAGATAGTTCCAATGTCCATCAGGTTTTTTTAAATTTTAAGAATTGTATATTTTTCATTGAAAGGAGTACTTTGTTAAAAAACATTTTTTTTATTTTCAAACTAAATCAGAGAACAGATGCACAAAAGTCGTTTCCTATCTGAAATAGTTGAAGATTCAGAACCCACCAAAACCCAGAATTTTACAGATCTGTTAGCAGAGCTACGGATGGCACAGGTAAATTTCATAAGGATTTTACCTACTAGATTATTATAAAAATTTCCATATGTTAAAAAAAGTCTGTTTTTTAAATTTATGAATAGATAAAAATTTATAAATTTCATGCCATTTAAAAATTAAGGCATACCTAAAATTAGCATTTATTATACATGTGACCTTCATATAGAAAAAATGACACAATACTGGTTTTAGATAGCATCCTCTTTATAACCCAGCTTCTCATCTAGCATTCATCACATGGAGCCGTATTGGAGGCATAACCTTACTTAGGGCATGTACACTTTATTTCTTTTTTTTTTTTTTTTAATTTTTTTTTTTCAACGTTTATTTATTTTTGGGACAGAGAGAGACAGAGCATGAACGGGGGAGGGGCAGAGAGAGAGGGAGTCACAGAATCGGAAACAGGCTCCAGGCTCCGAGCCATCAGCCCAGAGCCCGACGCGGGGCTCGAACTCACAGAACGCGAGTTCGTGACCTGGCTGAAGTCGGACGCTTAACCGACTGTGCCACCCAGGCGCCCCGTACACTTTATTTCAAACAAACAAATTCCTTATTGGAAATGTACAGCTAAAATAGGAAAATAATTTAAAGATGATTATTCACCTTAAAATGTTAGTTGGCTTTTTACCCTTCTTCAATGGACTGTGCATTTATGGAAGGCTGAGACTATCTACAAATGTTTGCATCTCACGTACCTAATGCAGATGCAAAATGAAACAGCTGCTTTGTAACGTTTTTTCTTATTTTTATTTAATTGTATTAAAAAGGATATAGCTTACAATTTTCTTTTTTTAGGTTTTATTTTATTTTTTATATATAATTTATTGTCAAGTTAGCTAATATACAGTGTATACGGTGTACTCACGGCTTCGGGATTAGATTTCTGTAATTCATCACTTACATATAACACCCAGCGTTCATCCCAACAAGTGCTCTCTTCAATGCCCATCACCCATTTTCCCTGCATCTTACCCCCCGCCCCCAAACTCCCTTCTACCCTCAGTTTGTTGTCTATATTTAAGAGTCTCTTATGGTTTGCCTCCCTCTCTGTTTGTAACTATATATTTTTTTTTCTTTCCATTACCCCATGGTCTTCTGTTAAGTTTCTCAACTTACACTTATGAGTAAAAACCTATGATATCTGTCTTTCTCTGATTGACTTATTTCATGTAGCATAATACCCTCCAGTTCCATCCACGTTGTAGCAAATGGCAAGATTTCATTCTTTTTTATTGCCAAAGTAGTATTTCATTGTGTGTGTGTGTGTGTGTATGTATGTATGTATGTATGTATATATATATATATATATATATACCACAGCTTCTATATCCATTCATTTGGGCTCTTTCCATAATTTGGCTATTGTTGATAGTACTGCTATAAACATTGGGGTACAGTGTGCCCCTATGAATCAGCACTCCTCTATCCTTTGGATAAATTTCTAGTAGTGCTATTTCTGGATCGTAGGGTAATTCTATTTTTAATTTTTTGAGGAACCTCCACACTGTTTTCCAGAGTGGCTGCACCAGTTTGCATTCCCACCAGCAGTGCAAAATAGTTCCCCTTTCTCTGCATCCTCGTCAACGTCTGTTGTTTCCTGAGTTGTTAATTTTAGTCACTCTGACTGGTGTGAGGTGGTATCTCAGTGTAGTTTTGATTTGTATTTCCCTGATGATGAGCAGTGTTGAGCATCTTTTCATGTGTCTGTTAGCCATATGGTGGCTTACAATTTTCTAAAGCAGTATTTATTAATGGGAGACGTTTGGGAATTTTGGTCAGGTTAATTCTGTTTTAAGCAGAACAATTCCATGTGTTGCATGATTTTTATCATCCCTGTCCCCAGAAAATACATACTCATAGCACCCACCAGTGATTATAAGAATCAAAAGCACTGCCACATTTCCAAACTTGTACCCTGTGGAAGGGCAGTTAATTCTCCCCACTCCCTCCCATTGAGAACTGTATTATGAAACTAAATCTGTATGAATGATTATGTGAATTAGAAAAATTCCAATTATGTACCACTTTTTAACAAGAAACTATATAAAGTTTTGATATACAGAAATCTACACATACCCTAGGTTAATAACTGATGTTTAACAGGTTTTTGAAGTATATAAAATGCAGCTGCAAATATGAATCCATTAGGGTACTTTCTTCAGGCACATGTATGCATGTATAGCATGATTAGATAGGTAGATAGTTAGGCAGATAGGTTAGAAGAAGGAATGAATGGTTGGACTCCCCCTAACTCCCTTGTCAGTAGGCCTCAAAAATTAGCAAGGTAAAAGAGAAATTATTATTGCTGTGTTTTATGAAGGCTTGGAAAAATGTGGTAAGGTTTCAAGCCTAACATTAGCTTTATTTAAACTGTTACTAGCAACTTTTTTTTTTTTAATATTTTTTTTTTCAACGTTTTTTATTTTTTTTATTTTTGGGACAGAGAGAGACAGAGCATGAACGGGGGAGGGGCAGAGAGAGAGGGAGACACAGAATCGGAAACAGGCTCCAGGCTCCGAGCCATCAGCCCAGAGCCTGACGCGGGGCTCGAACTCACGGACCGCGAGATCGTGACCTGGCTGAAGTCGGACGCTTAACCGACTGCGCCACCCAGGCGCCCCTTAAAAGTGCTGTTTTGAAAATATTTTTCTGAAGATAGGAAACTAAAACTGCCACTAAAAACATCAGAAAATGCTGGATAAAATATAATAAACATCTTATAAATGCATAATGTAACAGCTCTCAAGAAAGTAAGAATTCTCTAGGGGCCAGAAATGAGAAGGGATACAAACTGGTCAGTAAGCTGCTAGACCAGTAGTTCAGTAGCCATGGGCTTGAGCTTTAACAGCAAAGTGGAGACAGGACACTCAGATTTCAAAGAGCCATGTCCTTCAGTATAACAGTGGACTAGGAAAAAAATCCACGCACCTTCACAAGGGGCTAAGATGTCAAGAAGCTTTTCTTGTAAGAAGTTTCTGTCTTAACTTGATTGGTCAATATAATGTCATCCGTCTGCCTTCATTTGTGTTATAGTATTTGAATTGACACTACCTGCAAGGGTTAGTAATGCTCAGACTGAAAAAAAACAAAACCAAACCATATAATGTGGTCCTGAGTCAGTGAGAACCTCCAGTGTGTCTGGAAGAAACAAATGCAGAAATCTCTTAGAAGTGTACAACCTTAACCCAGCTTACACGGTATTTCTACAGATAAAAACCTGCTGATGATATGCTCACAATGCAAAATTACGAAAACACGGAGAAACTATCCACAATCGCACAATGATTTAATAAACAGTTTTTGAACCTCAATAGAATTATTGGATAAACATATAAATAGACTAAAAATGGAGACTATCAGATATATGAAATGCTAAAATATATTTAAATATATTATGGCTGAGAATTTCCCAGAAATAATAAAAAAAAGATGAATTCTCAAATTTAGGAAACCCAGTGATTCCTGCTCAGGATAAAGTAAAAATCACCATCTAGGCCCCTGATGGTGAAACTACCAAAGGCAGGAAAAACCTAAAAAGAAATTAACAACAACAAAAAAAGAGTGTTAGTTTAAGATAATAGTAAAAACTTTGAGGATTTTTTTATTTCTGAAAATATTGTAAGATTGAATGTAAATATACCTTTTATTTTCATTTGCTATGGTATTCTGGGTTTAGATGGTTTTAGAGCAAAATTTCATACTGGGATAAATCTATAATATTCACATTGAGTATACTTGTGTAAAGTCTAATTCGTACCTTAAAAATTAATAGCAATTATTGAGTTGGTTCTCTATAAAGCATAGATAGAAGCATAGTAAAAGCAGAGGTTCTGAGCTCTTTCTTTTTAGTATCCCAAGGTAGGAAGAAGAATGAAGCTGACCACAACTTACTCACTGAGTCGTCCTTTATGAAGCACCTGCCACATGCCAGGCACTCATTCTGGCATTGTAAATACAATAGGTAAACAAGACAGGCACAAACCTTGCTCACTAGGACATGTATTCCAGCAGGGAAGACAGACAGTAAAGTAACAAATGAAGCAATATACATAGAAATTTGTGCTTTGAAGAATATTAAAATAGAGAATAAGGGTGCGTGGGGCAGAGAGTAAGGCACCAGTCAATAGTGCTCTAGGAGACACTCTGAAAAAGTTTTGTCAGAGTTGAGAGCTAAAGAGAAGCAGCAGCCACTGGACAAAGATGGAGCCTCCCAACCAGGAGAAAAGCATAAACCTTGCATCAGGAAGGGGCTTGTTATTTTCCAGAGTCAGAGACCTCTGAGACAGAAGTGGGTGAGTAAGGACAAGGCCAGAGAGGCAGGCAAAGACCCTCTCTGAATGTCTGCATTGTAATTTACAAGAGAATTAAAGTACTTGCCAGCCACAAATCCTGTGCCCACAGGGTTGACCTGGGACATTACTGGCCTTCTTCAGGGTGAGAAGTGTCAGTCCCTGGAAGGACGCAAGCATGAAGTATCATTTGTTTAAGTGTCAAATGTTTAACTGAACTCAAGATGTTTAAAGTTCCTTTGAATGCTAAAACTCTGTAAGTCCATTTAGTACACTCCACTGGAGAGCATTTCTAAATGATTGAACTATTAAACAGAAGGTAGTTGCAGAAAGATGCCTGAGCATTCAAATACTTGAAACTCAGTGCTCTCCTGAAAAGACATCTACAGAGGATCACAAAGAAGATTGAACAATGAAATTATGCCATTAAATCTGTGATGCAGTTAGAAACCAGGATTATACAGTGCTTTAATGAATGGATTTATTTTCTTCACAAGACTGCATTTGGGATTATAAAATAGGGAGATACAGAATTTGTTTTATTTTGAAACTTAATTACACCAAGTGTACTTCTGTGACTCCAAGAACTTTTTTTTTTTTTAGCAGTTATGAGTTCAGTCCAATAAACATTTATGGAGTACCAGCTGTGTGGTTAGTGCCGTAAAGTATACAGGTATTAGTAGTAAGTCAGTCTTAGTCTCCATAGAGTTCTCAGCCTAATAACAAGAAGAGGTATGTACACAAATCAATATCATATGACACAGTAATAAATACTATACTAGAGGTACAACACAAGTTTATGGGAGCACAGAGGAAGGGATTATCAGGAATAGCCTCATTTGAACTGTGCTTTGAAGGATTAAGTATGATTGTGTCGAGATGAATGGGGGCTATTGAGAGTAGTGTTGAATGTAAGGCATATTTAGCATTCAGTCAACCTTTTTTATGTGCCAAGCATTTTTTATGTGCTTTTTCATGCAAAAATGAGTAAAATCTCTGCTTTCAAGTAAACGTATGTCAGGTGGTAGTGATGAGTTCTGTGACAAGAAAATAAAGCAACATACTCGGGGGTTAGGATGAAAGTTTTTGTTTTAGAAAAAGTAATCAGGAAAGATCCTCCTGGGGTTTCATTTGGGCAGAAATCCTGATGAAGTAAAAGAGTGAGCCACCTGGCTATCTGGGAGCAGAGCACTAAAGGCAGAGGAAACAGTAAGTGCAAACACCTTGGAGTGAGAGTGTGCTGGTTATGTTCAAATAACAGCTAGAAGTCTCTGATGCTGGACTGGAGTGGGAAGAGGAAGATTTATAGTAGATATGCTCAGAGGCATGGGCAGGGCTGGGTTACATGACACTGAACATCATGGTAAGGACTTTGGATTTATCCTGAGAGGAATGGGAGCCACCAGAGAATTTCAGACAGAGGAGAAAACTCACCATCTCTTTAAAACAATTCCTCTCTTGAATAGAGAGTTCATGAAAGTATCCACACATATGTGGTCAATCCAAGACAGAGGAGGCAAGAATGTAAAATAGAGAAAGGATAATCTGTTCAATAAATAGTATTGGGAAAACTGGACAGATACATACCAAAGAATGAAAGTGACTACTGTCTTATACCATATATAAAAATAAATTCAAAATGGAGTAAAGACTTGAATATAGGACCTGAGACCATAAAAGTCCCGAAAGAAACCATAGACAATAAGCTCTTGGACACTGATCTTAGCTTTTTTTTTCAAACCAGTCGCCTCAGGCAAAGCCAACAAAATCTAAAACAAATGGGACTATATCAAACTAAAAAGCTTTTGCACAGTGAAGGAAGCCATAAACAAAATGAAAAGGCAGTCTACAGAATGGAAGAAGATACTCGTAAGTGATATATCTGATAAGATATTAATATCCAAAATGTATGAAGGATTTATACAAATTAATATCAAAAACACAACATGATTAATAACAGCCAGAGGACTTGAGTAGACATTTTTTCAAAGATATAGAAATGACCAGCAGACACATGAAAGTATGCTGAACATCTCTAATCATCAGGGAAATGCAAGTCAAAACCACAATGAGATATCACCTCACACCTGTCAGGTTCACTATTGTCAAAAAGACAAAAAATAACAAGTGTTGGTGGGGTAGTGGAGAAAAGGGAACCCTCATATACTGTTGGTGGGAATGTAAATTGGTGCAGCCAATATAGAAAACAGAATGAAGGATTCTCAAAAAATCAAAAATAGAACTGTATGATACAGTAATTCCACTTCTGGATATTAATCCAAAGAAGACAGAAATATCAATCTGAAGAGATAATCACCCCTATGTTCCTTCCAGCATAAAATACCCAAGATATGGAAGCAATGTAAGCATCCAGTGATAGATAAATACACTGGACATTACTCAGCCATAAAAAAGGATGGGATCTTGTCATTTGTGACAGCATGGGCAGATCTAGAGGGTGTTGTGCTAAGTGAAATAAGAAGAAAACAAATACCATATGATTTCATTTATATGTGACATAAACGAGACTCATAGGTACAGGGAACAAACTGTTGGTTACCAGAAGCAGTGGTGGGGAGATTGGAGGGCAGGTGAAATAGGTAAAGGGGATTAAGAGGTATAAACTACTAGTTATAAAATAAGACACATGGATATAATATACAGCATAGGGGATATAGCCAATAATATTGTAATAATTTTGTGTGATGACACATCATAACTTAGGACAGATCCTCGACTTATTGTGGGGATTATTTCATAATGTATAAAAATAACAAATCACCATGATGCATACCTGAAACTAATAGGATATTTATTGTATATATGTATTTATAAAAAATATGTATGAGTATTTATGATAGGTGGGGTGAAACAGAGCCTATGCCACAACTTTTTGCGTCCAGAAATAATTTGCTTTTGTAATTCTATGAATATCAAGAAAGAAAAAAACTGTTTATTGGAAGACATCAAAAGACTGAAGCAAGACAAACAAGCTCTTGAAGTAGACTTGGAAAAAATGAAGAAAGAGAGAGACCAAGCCAAAGATCAGATTGCTTATGCCACAGGTAAAACGCTGAGCTTAAACAGTTTACCTTTATACTCGTAACTGTTTTTAATCTTGAATTTAAGTAATAGCAGCTGCTATTACTACTCAAGGAATCAAAATCCTACTTCTTGAAGTATATTGTAGTTTTAGAAACTTTAAAAAAAAGTTATTAATGGTGGGTTAGTTGGTTTTGGCAGGACTAATTGCAGGATCAGAGAATATCAAGGATTGTTTTGAATTTGTGGCATATTATGTCTATTCATTTTCATGTCTGTGACCTTCCTGAGGGTATGGTCTGCCTTTTTATCCCTGGGTCTGAAACAAAGGCTCTTAAGTATTTGCCAAATGAACAAATAACACTACACCTATGTTTATAGAAAACACAAGGATAAATGTGACATTCCCCATCAGGGAAAACAAGGGAAAAATAAGAATGCAGAAAAGTTTAATATATAAAAAAAAATACAAATAACATGAGACATGTACTAAATAGGGATTTCAGGGAAGAGTAGCATTTGAGCCGGGTCCTGACAGATTGAAAGACTCAGAAGTGAAGGAATGAAGGGAGGTTGCTGGAGTGTGCTTGCTTCATGAGCATATATCGAGTGCACCTGTGGATTGGAGTTTAGGATGACAGAACACAGGACTAGAAAAGTAGATCGGAAGAGTCCTTGTAAGATCTCTCCACTGTGATACCATGATCTTCACTGTGAGATATACACCACCTGTTTGTAAGAAAATTATATTTAGTCTACTCATCTGTAAAATAGAGTAATAATAATAATACCCATCATATGTTTGTTGTGTTAAATGAAATCCTGTATGGTAAGCAGTCTCTAATGTTTCCCGTTGCAATTTATTAATATAGTTATAGGAATTCTTCATGTTTATTATCTCTTGGATCCAACATTTATTGTCCCATGGAAATGACTTTGCTTTTATAATGAAAGTCAGTGGGAAAACAATTGATTTATCAAAAAAAATTATACACAGCCAACTTTGCTATGAATTTGAGGAGTTGGACTATGAACACAATGTTCATCTCTCTTTATTAACAGATTAAACTGGATACTGCCTTGCAAAGACTAATTTTTTTTTTGCCTATTATTTTTTCATAATGTTTTCATTAGATTGGCATTGGTTTCTATGTAATTTAATTTATTTCCATATTTTGGGAAATTATAATCAAGTTCAGGAGTTCATCTTATAGGAGTTTCATCCTATAGGTGAAAAATTATATGAAATAAAAATTTTAGAAGAAACACATAAACAAGAAATCAGTCGCCTGCAAAAAAGATTACAATGGTATGCTGAAAATCAGGAACTTCTGGATAAAGATGCATTTCGGCTTAAAGAAGCAAATGAAGAAATTGAGAAGCTCAAACTTGCGGTAATAAGATCATTTGAGAATGTATTTCTGTAGATGTACCCCATTCAACAATTAGTTCTTCTTAGCCTTGTAAGTGTGATTAAATCAGTACTATAAACTCTGCCAATTAAAATAGATGGTTTGGGTTTGCTCACAGATGTGTAGTCTGTTTTAGAATAGACTGAGAATAAATCCAAGCTCCTTATCACAACCTGTCAGGTCCCTGTATGGTCTGAACCCTGCCTGCCTGTCTCTCCAGCCTCATCTGTATCACACTCCACAAGTCACTGTCCTGCAGCCACATCAAAACTCTCTCTGATTCTTGAACATGCCAAGCTTGTTCCACCGGTTGCCTTCACTCGATTACTCTTGGCCTATGTTCTTCCATGTCTCACTCCTCATTCAAGTCTCAGCTCCAAATTCTCCTTAGAAAGACCTTTCCTGATCTTGTAATCTAATTGAGCTACCAATCCTGCCCTCTTCTGACCCTTTCACTCTATTTTCTTCTTTTTTTTAAGTGTTTGTTTATTTTGAGAGAGAGAGAGCATGCACATGCAGGCATGTGCACAAATGGGAAGAGCAGAGAGGGAGGGAGAGAGAGAATCCCAAGCAGGCTTCACACTACCAGCACAGAGCCCATCACAGGGCTCAGTCTCATGAACCTGAGATTATGACCTGAGCAGAAATCAAGAGTTGGATGCTTAACCGACTGAGCCACCCAGGCGCCCCTGTTTTATTTTCTTCATAGCATGTGTCACTCTCTGACGTTATTTTATTTACTCGTTGTTTTACTTTATTAGCTTATCATGTGTCTCCTCCATCAGAGTGCAAGCCCTGTTAAAGCGGGGACCTGGCTTATCTTGTTTGCCCTCCGTGTCTCCAGCGCAGCACCCTATCTGGGAATTAATAAATGAATGAATGACCTACCATTATGCTTCTCTCCTGGTGTTTCTCTGGTATGTTTTAAATATGCTTAACAGGTTCTTTACTTATTGACAGGTTGAGAAACTGAAAGCTGAATCTGGAAATCCATGTATTCAGCAGAAGATACGTTTAAAAGAGAAAGCAGCTGATGCCAAAAAAATTCAAGACCTAGAGCGACAAGTATGTGTTCAGGGTAAATTTTAATTAGGGCATTTTTTATACAGAGAGTTTTTGTTTTCTGCTATTTCAGTAGTTCCTACAAAACATAGTCAACCTGAAAATTCTTACTTTTATTCATTTATTTTAATATAGAACTGCCCTCTAAATATTCTTTATATATAATATTTAAAGTGACAGCCATAAAAGTAGTAAACAACATCATTTTGTACAACCTGTGGCTTTATACATGAAGAATTTTTAGGCTGCTGTGCCTCATTTGATGGTAGACCTATGGATGAAAGGTTATTTTCATTCCAGCTCTATTAGACATCTAGAAAGAAGGAAGCAGCATTTTAAAACTCTGGGTATAGAATTAGGATTCCTTCTCCTCATAAAAGTTTGGTGAGAGAGGAGTACAGGAAAGGAGACTTTTAAATTGGGAACGTGTTAGAAGTGCTTGAGAAGTGTTGCAAACACCCTGGAAATAAATGGAACATTTAGCCTTCCAAAAAGCTCCGTCATTTTGAGTTCTTGCTCACCGTCAAGCTTACAAGTATTCATTTTATGGTCAGTGTAGCTGGGAGACCTTTTCAAAAATTATGTAGTAATGCTTATTAGGATAAAGATTTTTTTCATTAAAGTAGTCATATGTGGGGTGGAATATTAACTTTTTCCTTTTGTTTTTAAAACTCTGTAATTTAGCATTTGTATTCATAACTCAATTATTAAAACAAAAGAAGGATTTCCAGCCCTGTGCATAAGGGAGCATAATTCTATAGTCAAGTCATGACACTTAAATATACAGTTATTATTCCATCACAAACCCAAAACTGTGAGGTCATCACTGGGCTCAATATTACCCCAGTTTTCTGAGAGAAGGAAAACTAAAAAATTAGCTTTTTGTTACTTTTACAGGACCTGTTCTTATAGTAAAAGGTATGGTCGGTAACTTGGCTTAGTAGCCAGGAGAAGAATAGGACAGAGGTATTTTAAAGAGTTAGAAGTATTCTGAAATAACTATAGTAGAAGATTGCTTGCCTATTTTTCAGTGCTTTTGATTTAGATTAGCTAATGTAGACAAAGCCATCCAGAATTGTGAGAGAGAAAAGACCAAAGCAACTACTTCCCTATTTGATGACTTTAAGAGAAATAATTCAGAAAGTTATTTTATTCACTTGTTGATTTACTTTATTAGTTTTTCTCCTCCATTGGAGTACAAGTGCTGTTAAAGCAGGGATCTGGCTTATCTTGTTTGCCTTCTGTATCTCCAGTGCAGCGCCATATCTGGGAATTAAAAAATGAATGCAGAACTAAATGTATCAGGGTAAAAACAAATGAAGCATGCTTAAAAGCAAAATTAAGACTTGAAATGGTAAATCATATTGACTAGAAATATAGCACTGAATACAATTTATCTTCCTCTTTTATTAATGCTTTCATTAAGGGGTGCCTGGGTGGCTCAGTTGGCTAAGTACAAACTTCGGCTCAGGTCATGATCTCATAGTTTGTGAGTTTGAGCCCCATGTCAGGCTCTGTGCTGACAGCTCAGACCCTGGAGCCTGCTTCAGATCCTGTATCTCCCTCTCTTTCTGCCCATCCCCCACTCACACTCTCTCAAAAATAAAAAAATAGGGGCGCCTGGGTGGCTCAGTCGGTTGAGTGACCGACTTCAGCTCAGGTCATGATCTCGCAGTCTGTGAGTTCGAGCACCACATCAGGCTCTGTACTGACAGCTCAGAGCCTGGAACCTGCTTTGGATTCTGTGTCCCCCTCTCTCTCTGCCCCTCCCCTGCTCATGCTCTGTCTCTCTCTCTCTGTCAAAAATAAATAAACATTAAAAAAATTAAAAAATAAAAATAAAAATAAAAAAATAAAATAAAATAAATGCTTTTGTTAAAAAATGTATTGGCTTACCATTTTAGACTATATCTTTCTAAAATATTGTTTATTAATAATATTTTGTATAGTTTACTGTGTGTACATTTCAGATCTTACTCTGTTCCCATGAACATTTCCATCCTAATGATTTTAAACCTTACTATATATTTATTGTTTTAATGTTTATTTATTTTTGAGAGAGAGAAGAAGAGAGAGAGAGCATGGGGAGGGGCAGACAGGGAGGAAGAGAGAATCCCAAGCAGGCTCTATGCCGTCAGCACAGAGCCTGACAAGGGGCTCAAACTCACAAACTGAGATCATGACCTGAGCCAAAGTCAGAGGCTTAACCGACTGAGCCACCCAGGCGCCCCTAAACCTTAATATATATTTTAAAGTAAAGGTATACCACAGTGTATTCAGAATCATTTTGGAGCCATATTCTGAGATAGGTTAATTAAAGAATAAAATATCTCATTTTCTAAATAGTTCATAATTAAAAATGGGGCCAATTAATTAGATGCCTGTTATAATGAAAATTTCAGATTATGTGCATTTTTTAATTCATACTTTTATTTAATGGAATGTTCCATAGTTTAATTTCCAATGAGAATTTTTGAAAAAGCAGTTACTTTTGTGTATGACAGCCACACTGGTATCAGTGACCAGCATTTACTCATATCAATGACCGAAGAAAAATATTAAAAAGCAAAATTAAAGAAAATATAAAGTAAAATCTAATTTTCCCCAAAAATGTAATAAGCACTTCAAGATATCAAAATTAGGTTGAAATATTTCTTAAAATTTTAAGTGAATGCATTAGTTATAAATATGTTAAAACATTCTTTTTTTTTTTTTTTCTTTTATTTTTACATTCAAGTTAGCATGTAGTGCAATAATGATTTCAGGAGTAGAATCCAGTGATTCATCACCTACATATAACACCAAGTGCTCATCCCAACTGTCTTCCTTAATTCCTGTTGCCCATTTAGCCCATCCACCCACCCATAACCTCTCCAACAACCCTCAGTTTTTTCTCTATATTTAAAAGTCTCTTAAAAACATTCATTTTTTAAAAATCTAGCTCTTCTCTTTTCAATATACATTTTGTATATGTGTATGTATGTACCTTTGTATGCTTAGATCTATTTCAAATAACTAGATTTTTAATACCAGAGAAAGCAAAACTTTGAAAATGTCACAATTGAAATTATCAATATTTGTATCTGGATATATTTCAATTTATGGTACACATATGAAAGTGCAAGCAGTCTTCATGACTGGAAATATTTACTATAAATGTTATAAATGATGAACAATATTCAATGCCTAACATGAACAATATTCAAGTTATATATAGGATTTTAAGTACCAGCAATGCATCTTGCCTTAGGGAGGGTAGTTTTTGAGACCAGATCGTAATAAAAGCCAACATTATCAAGCCCTCACTGTATACCGGATGTTCTGCTAAGCACTTTACCAAGATAAATGTCATTTGATCCTCACTTAAGTGTGCCAATGCCATGAAATTGGTATTGTCATTCCCATTTTACCAGTGAGGCAAAAGAAATGTAGTTTGAGGAGTAGACACAGGTCATAAAGCTGGTGGCACAATCTGAACTCCAAACAAGCTCTAACCAGTGCACTAGACTGCCTCTCAGGTGCTATTTTATTTTATTGTATGCTCAGAGGCAGAAAACTATTCAATAAAGAATTTAGTATTTTAATATATGTTTTTCAAACACATCTAAACTGTAATTTAACAAAAACAGGTATAAACATATGTACATATATAATATCAAGCTCTAATTTCTGTAGACCCTGGTACAGTTCTTTCTCACAAGAAGACCATAAAATATGTTATTGCTTAATAGACTAAATGAAAAGTAGTGTTTTGTGAAGACTTCATTAAATATCATCTAACCCTCCTTGCTTTCTAATTGAAAGAAGTAACTGTAATTTTAAAAATAGATTAAACTTGGGGCGCCTTGGTGCCTCAGTCGGTTAGACGTCTGACTTTGGCTCAGGTCATGATCTCACAGTTTGTGAGTTTGAGCCCCGTGTCAGGCTCTGTGCTGACAGCTCAGAGCCTGGAGCCTGCTTCAGATTCTGTGTCTCTGTCTCTCTCTGCCCTCCCCTGCTCGTGTTCTGTCTCTCTATCTCTCTGTCTCTCTCTCAAGAAATAAACAATACCAACACAACAGAAAGAAAAGCAATAATAGAATATTATGAGCAATTATATGCCAATAAAATAGGTAATCTGGAAGAAATGGACAAATTCCTAGAAACATATACACTACCAAAACTGAAACAGGAAGAAATTGAAAGTTTGAACAGACCCATAACCAGGAAGGAAATTGAATTAGTAATCAAAAATCTGCCAAAAAACAAGAGTCCAGGGCCAGATGGCTTTCCGGGCGAATTCTACCAAACATTTAAGGAAGAGTTAACACCTATTGTCTTGAAACTGTTCCAAAAAATAGAAATGGAAGGAAAACTTCCAAACTCTTTCTATGAAGCCAGCATTACTTTGATTCCAAAACCAGACAGAGACCACGCTAGAAAGGAGAACTATAGACCAGTTTCCCTGATGAACATGGATGCAAAAATCCTCAACAAGATATTAGCCAACCGGATCCAAAAATACATTTAAAAAATTATTCACCGTGACCAAGTGGGATTTATACCTGGGATGCAAGGCTGGTTCAATATCTGCAAAACAATTAATGTGATTCATCACATCAATAAAAGAAAGGACAAGAACCATATGATCCTCTCAATTGATGCAGAGAAAGCATTTGACAAAATACAGCATCCTTTCTTGATAAAAACCCCCAAGAAAGTAGGGATAAAAGGAGCATACTTCGAGATCATAAAAGCCATATATGAATGACCCAATGCTAATATCATCCTCAATGGGGAAAAATTGAGAGCTTTCCCCCTAAGGTCAGGAACAAGACAGGGATGTCAGCTGTCACCACTGTTATTCAACATAGTATTGGAAGTCTCAGCCTCTGCAATCAGACAACACAAATAAAAGGCATCCAAATCGGCCAGGAGGAGGTCAAACTTTCACTCTTTGCAGATGACATGATACTCTATATGGAAAACCCAAAAGTTTCCATCAAAAGACTGCTGGAATTGATTCATGAATTCAGCAAAGTTGCAGGATATAAAATCCATGCACAGAAATTGCTTGCATTCCTATACACCAACAATGAAGTGACAGAAAGAGAAATCAAGGAATCGATCCCATTTACAGTTGCACAAAAAACTGTAAAATACCTAGGAATAAATCTAACCAAAGAGGTGAAAAATCTACACACTGAAAACTATAGAAAACTTATGAAAGAAATTGAAGAAGACACAAAAATTGGAAAAAGATTCCAGGCTCCTGGATAGGAAGAACAAATATTGTTAAAATGTCAATACTACCGAAAGCAATCTACATATTCAATGCAATCCCTATCAAAGTAACACCAGCATTCTTCACAGAGCTAGAACAAATAATTCTAAAATTTGTATGGAACCAGAAAAGACCCTCTATAGCCAAAGCGATCTTGAAAAAGAAAACCAAAGCAGGATGCATCATAATCCCAGACTTCAAGCTATACTACAAAGCTGTAATCATCAAGACAGTATGGTACTGGCACAAGAACAGACACTCAGATCAATGGAACAGAATAAAGAACCCAGAAATAGACACACAAACGTATGGCCAACTAATCTTTGACAAAGCAGGAAAGAATATCCAATGGAATAAAGACAGTCTCCTCAGCAAGTGGTGCTGGGAAAACTGGACAGCGACATGCAGAAGAATGAACCTGGACCACTTTCTTACACCATACACAAAAATAAACTCAACATGGATGAAAGACCTCAATGTAAGACAGGAAGCCATCAAAATCCTCAAGGAGAAAGCAGACAAAAACCTCTTTGATCTTGGCCACAGCAACTCCTTACTCAACATATCTCCAGAGGCAAGGGAAACAAAAGCAAAAATGAACTACTGGGACCTCATCAAAATAAAAAGCTTCTGCACAGCGAAGAAAACAATCAGCAAAACTAAAAGGCAACCAACAGAATGAGAGAAGATATTTGCAAATGACATAGCAGATAAAGGGGTAGTATCCAAAATCAATAAAGAACTTACCAAACTCAACACCCAAAAAACAAATAATCCAGTGAAGAAATGGGCAAAGACATGAATTGACACTTCTCCAAAGAAGACTTCCAGATGGCCAACCGACACATGAAAAAATGCTCAACATCACTCATCATCAGGGAAGTACAAATCAAAACCACAATGAGATACCACCTCACGCCTGTCAGAATGGCTAACATTAACAACTCAGGCAACAACAGATGTTGGCGAGGATGCGGAGAAAGGAGAACCCTTTTACTCTGCTGGTGGGAATGCAAGCTGGTGCATCCACTCTGGAAAACAGTATGGATGTTCCTCAAAAAACTAAAAATAGAACTACCCTACAACCCAGCAATTACACTACTAGGCATTTATCCACAGGATACAGGTGTGCTGTTTCGAAGGGACACATGCACCCCCATGTTTATAGCAGCACTATCAACAATAACCAAAGTATGGAAAGAGCTCAAATGTCTACCGATGGATGAATGGATAAAGAAGATGTGGTATATATACATACAATGAAGTATTACTTGGCAATCAAAAAGAATGAAATCTTGCCATTTGCAACGATGTGGATGGACCTGGAGGGTATTATGCTAAGTGAAATTAGGGAAAGACAAAAATCGTATGATTTCACTCATATGAGGACTTTAAGAGACAAAGCAGATGAACATAAGGGAAGGGAAACAAAAATAATATCAAAATAGGGAAGGGGACAAAACAAAAGAGACTCATAAATATGGAGAACAAACTGAGGGTTACTGGAGGGGTTGTGGGAGGGGGGATGGGCTAAATGGGTAAGGGGCACTAAGGAATCTACTCCTGAAATCATTGTTGCACATGTCATTTTTCAATCAATAGATAGTATAAATACAATCATCAAAGGGAGTCTGTGGGAAAAAGGGAAGGGAAAAAGCTTTCTCTTCAGAAAGATTGGTTATTACTAGTAGAGTAGAAAGTCCCAAGATCTGTTTCAGATAAATGTAAGAGGATTTCTGTAAATTAACCAGTAACCAGTACTAAATTAGACATTAAACTATAGGGTTTTAAAATCAGATAATCTAGGGATGTAAAATTTGAAATTAATCTGTGTTTCTGTGCATATGATTCAGTCTTGTGGTGTGATATAAACATCTCTTTGAAATCTAGACATGACTGATAGAGCATAATCTCAATTTATACGTGAAACTGCTTAATTTTAATATATTTGTGATCTTACATATATGCAAAAATATTTTAATAGGTTAAGGAAATGGAAGGAATTCTAAAGAGAAGATATCCCAATTCTTTACCTGCTTTAATACTGGCTGCATCAGCAGCTGGTGATACAGTGGATAGAAATACAGTGGACTTTATGGAGAAAAGGATAAAAAAACTAGAGGCTGATTTGGAGGGCAAAGATGAAGAAGCAAAGAAAAGCCTTCGTACCATGGAACAACAGTTCCAGAAGATGAAGGTGGGTGCCATCTAGCCATGGACATGGGGCTCAGATCTCAAGGTTTCAGTATTGTGGGAGCTGGGCACTTAGGTCTCATTTTAACAAATAATTTTAAACATCCTTCCCTGTAAAACCTTTACCATGCATGTCAGTAGATGCAAAAGAAACCTAGACCCATCCTATCTTTCTTGCTCTCCTTTATCTACTTTTCTTTTTATTTCAAGCGTAGAAAATCAAGCACAGTGTTCCTCTCAGTGATGCTAGAATTAGTGGTAATTAAGTTATGAAAAGGCAAAGTAAAACATGTCTGGTGTATATTCAGTATAAAATTGTTTTTTAGTTACCATGGGTGAAAATACTTTTTTGAGGGATGCCTGGGTGGTTCAGTCGGTTAAGCAGCCCTCTCTTGATTTTGGCTCAAGTCATGATCTCAAGGTTCATGAGATCAAGCCCCATGTTGGGATCTTGCACTGTGGTGTGGAGCCTGCTTGGGATTCTCTCTCTCTGTCTCTCTCTCTCTCTCTCTCTATCTCTCTCTCTCCCCCACCCCGCCCCTGCCTCTCCTATCCCTGTTTGTGCATGTGCTCTCTCTCTCAAATACACATTAAAAAAAAAAAAAAAAAGAAAATACTTTCTTGAAATTTCCCTAGACAAGGGGGAGGAAATGAGACAGGAGTATCTTTGGAGTAGAGCAGGGAGCAGGGCAATGTTGGTTGAAAATGTCTTAACTTTCTGAGTTTTTTAATCCTTTGTGAGGAATGAATTAGAAAATACAAGTAGTAGGATGACCAAGTATGAAAGAAGATGTGATATTTAATTTACTTTTAAAAATTTGTTTAGCACACAGTTTCTGCAGTAATTCTTGCTAGATGCTTTCACGAACATTTTAGTTCATCCTGCATCATCCTTCCAATCACCAGTGAGAAACAGATATTGCTACTCTGCTTCACAGATGAGGGAACGGATGTTCACAATTTAATTTCTTGCCTGAGGTGCTATTGCTGGTGAGTGACAGAGGCCTCAAATCCACAGGCCACAGATTTCTATCTTGAGAGAAGCAACAGATGATAGAATATTAGATTCCAGAAACAGTAAAAGGTTGAAAACCTGGATGTACATTGGCCTGCTAGTTAAGGTCATGTCAAGGAAGTTGGCTTTACTTTATTTCATACTCTTTCAAATCTCTCAGCCCCCTACCTGGTTTTCTTTGTTCTCCTGTCCTAAATTCCAAGGCGTACTTCTCTTTTAACTACCCTCTTTTCAACCATACTTACCTCCCTTACCTTCTGCTCCAGCTCACCCATCTCTTCCTCTGCTCCTCTCACACAGATCTCTGTGAGGAGGTGGCATAGTTGAGAGAGGAGAGCTGTCACGGGTGTCTAGGTGTCTGATCCTGGGAATTTGCTCGGTGCTACTTGGCAATCCTCTTGCTGTGACTGATCAGTTTCTTCCATTCCCCTAAACACTCACCACTGACCTCCTTCCATCAGGTTCATGTGACCCCCACACCACCTTTAGCAGACTGCCTCCTATCCATAGGAGACTGTGGCATGATGGAAAACACACAGGCTTTCTAGGGTCAGACCAACCTCCAGTCCCCAGACCGGACTTTGTGCTAGTTACTTTACCCTCTGAGCCTCTGTCTCCTCATATGTAAGAGGAGTTGTTATCTACAACTGACTTATTGCCAAGTATGCCACTTTTTCTCCTGAATTTCTTTCAATTCCTCTGTTCCTTTTCATCACCGTGTTACTCGGCTGCCATCATTAAGAAACAATGACCTGAATAACTATTGTAATCTCCTGACTAGTTTACACATACCCACATCACTCCATCCTCTAATCAGCTCTTAATGCTAAAGCCAAAATTATATTTTCATATCTGTGTCTTATACACATACACACACACACCCCTACCTTTATTTATATCCCTCAATAACTTCCTGTTCCTCTTAGGTTAAATAAATGGCCTATAAATCCATGTATAGCCACACCCCTCTTGCTGTCCAGTGTGTTCTCACACTGTGCTTTCTCATCCAGTCATATGTGTTTCTCCTACTTGCCATGTTTCCTGCAGCCACAGAAGTTTGTACACTTACCTCTGACTGGTATGCTCTGCCCACCTCTTTCAGTTGAGATGTTTCTGCCCTTTAGCTCTTAATCCAAGCATTGCTACCCCAGTGAAACCTTCGTGGACTCCCTGGTAGACAAATTATCTTATAGGCACTTTCCATGCACTTCTCCATTGTGTCTACCATGTTCACAGCTGTTTCGATTGGATCATGAGTGATCTCTCTCCCCATCTAGCTTCTGGACTTCGTGATGGCTGGAACTGTTCTGCTTTTACTCACCATTGTGTTCCATCATTCAAGACACAGAGTAGATGTTAAAATATTTTAATTAGTTAATCCTTAATTCATAGGATATTGGGAGGATTGAGTGGCAAAATATATATAAAGCCCTACTGCCTTATGTGGAGTATAGCAAACATTCAATAAATGATTATAGTAATTACAGCTACTATTAACATTCCAGTGACCACATAGAGGCTAGAATTCCAACCCTGTACCTGATTTTTATATATCTAAATCTCTTCACCCTGATTTTTCTCTTTTTGTGCTTCCTTAGCCCGTCCCATTCCTGTCTCTGCTCACTCTTTATCACTTCTTCCTTTCATTCTGGTTCCCAGTACACACCAAGCATTAGATTGCCTTTGCAGGTGTTCTTCCTACTTTCGTAATGTCCCTGCTTCCACTTATCCCCAAATTTACACTCCTCTCTCAAGCCCAAACCTAAATGTGCTCCCTCTATTCACTCTTCCCCCTTCTCTCAGGCACACAGGGGGAGTCTCGTCCTCTTTGCACCATATTCATAGGCCCATTATCACAGTTATCATAGGACACTGAAATTTTCCATCGCTCTCCTGACCAGGCTATAAACTGTTTGAATGCATGAGCTGGACTTCTTTATCTCTAGAATCTGGTACAGTGCCTGGCACACAGTGGTAGCTCAATATTCATTGAATGAATGAACACTGTTGTGCCCCCTCTGCAGAGTAACCTGCTTAGGTTATTTTGTTTATAATAATAAAGCTGCAGTGTGACAAATCCAAGCTGACTTACTCCCTATGAGATTCCTAAATTGATACTAGCAAGTTGAAAACGGGCTATCTCTTAAAGATTTCAGCACCCCCGATATCTTTCCCTGTTTATCCTCAGAGTATAGTTTGTCAGTTTGCATAGAGAAAGGTACACAATAATAGGTTTGATTGTGATACTTAAAATAAGTTTTGGGGTGTACAGAAACGTGTTATATAATGTTTATAAAGCAACACGTTAATTATGAAATTATACAACATATTGAGAACATATAACGTTATGCTCTTTAAAGATTAGGACTTCAGCCCATTGGACTGACTCAGGAAACAGAGCTAGAAGCATCAGAACATGTAATGAAGCCTGAATGAAGGAATAGGTAGGACCTAGTAGAATGCTGGGCTTTGGGAACAAGTGACATGCTTAGCAGTGGTTTGACGTTACATGGATTCCTTTCTGCAGATCCAGTATGAACAGAGACTAGAGGAGCAGGAGCAGCTACTTGCCTGCAAATTGAAGGAAGCACCCCAGAACCAGCCTGACAGCTCCTCCAGGGTTGAAGCACTAGAGAAGGAGCTCGACGACATCAAGGAAGCCCATCAAATCACTGTAAGAAACCTTGAAGCTGAAATAGACATTCTTAAACATCAGAATGCTGAATTGGAACTCAAGAAAAGCGATAAAGATGGTAACGATTTCCAGTCTATAGAACTCCAGGTAGAACAGGCTCATGCTAAAGCTAAACTGGTGCGACTCAACGAGGAGCTGGCTGCGAAGGGGAGAGAAATACAAGACCTTTCAAAAACTGTGGAGAGGCTCCAGAAGGAGAGAAGGATGATGCTGTCTAATCAGAACTCTAAGGGTAGAGAGGAAGTGACTGCAAGAAGGGGGAAGAAAGATGGTTTGCATTCAGGTAAAGGAAGTGCTAACGCATTCCCTGGAACCCTGGATGGCAAGCGTTACCAACCACACACTTTTACTGATTCCCATGTTTCAGAGGTTTTACAAGAAAACTGCAGATTGAAAAATGAACTGGAGAGATTAATTGTGGAGAGGAATGAGCTGAAGATGAAATCTGAAGCAGCAGTGACCCAATTTGAAAATTCCATGAAAAGGTAAAATGTGAATTTGTAAATATATGGGGATATAAAAAGATAAAAATGCCAAAATTATGAGATAGATTTCCTCTAGATTATCAATTTTACCCTCAACTGAATTCATCACCAAATTTTATGAAGTTGTATTGCATTGCTAAGCATAGATCTCTTTCAGAGTAGGATCCTCTACCTGTTGAAGGCCAGATCCTGATAAGCCTGAATCTCTGTGTCAGCCCAAACCATGTGCTTGGGCTGACTGATCTTGTCTTTCTGCAGTTTTCCAGATGGTGTTAATAAGCTGACCCACTGGGCCTTCTTATAAATGAATGTCATCATTTATGACTGCCATGGGCAGACTGCAGAAAACTGCTATTGTTAAAACTAGCTGACATTCTAAGAGGAAAGGTCCTCTTTTCCAAAATTAACTCTTAAAGTTAATCCAGTGATCACATCCGTTCATGCCTTAAAGAACTTTTGTGCTCATTCCTTCTCAGAGTCACCAGGTACTGTCTACTGTCTTTCCTCTGAGCCTTCTAACATGCTCAGATCTTTTTGTCCATCATCAAACCAAGTCTCTACTCATCTTTCTGTCAGGAACACTTTTCCATAAGTAGCGTCTTATTTGCAACTCACTTCTTCTTAACCGGGACTCTTATCCTCAGCACTCTTTTATTTTTTTTATTTTATTTTTTATTTTTTATTTTTTATTTTTTTTAAATTTTTCAACGTTTATTTATTTTTGGGACAGAGAGAGACAGGGCATGAACGGGGGAGGGGCAGAGAGAGAGGGAGACACAGAATCGGAAACAGGCTCCAGGCTCTGAGCCATCAGCCCAGAGCCCGACACGGGGCTCGAACTCACGGACCGCGAGATCGTGACCTGGCTGAAGTCGGACGCTTAACCGACTGCGCCACCCAGGCGCCCCAATTTTTTTTATTTATTTTTTTTTAATATATGAAATTTATTGTCAAATTGGTTTCCATACAACACGCAGTGCTCATCCCAAAAGGTGCCCTCCTCAATACCCATCACCCACCCTCCCCTCCCTCCCACCCCCCATCAACCGTCAGTTTGTTCTCAGTTTTTAACAGTCTCCTATGTTTTGGCTCTCTTTTAAATGTGATCTCTCAGTAGTGCTCTTTCCTGGTCCAGTGGTGTTTTCTCCATTTTCATTCTCCTTGACATTGTTCTTTCTTGAAATGGTTTCCTCCCATAACCTCCATGACTCACACTAGGGAGTGTGACTAGTACGCCTCTCCTGTACCTTTAACCGACTCCTGACTCTTCATTCTCCTTCCACAAAAACCAGACTTCTACCAGGGTTTATTTTCAACTTTCTGTTTATTCTCTGTTCTTTATCCATTGCTAAATTCATGTATTCTTATGGCTTCTATGAACCACGAACCCAATTTACTTTTCAAGGCTGTTTTCTTCCCTGAGCTCAGATGCTAAATCTACTGGGGTTTTTTGGATTATTCCTCTTGGACTCAGTAATATCTCAAATTTTATTCCTTTTTTTACCTATAAACTAGCTCCCCTCACAGCTTCCCCATCTCCATCTAGCACCATATTTTTTCAGTTGTCAAGTCCAGCTTTTACTTCCTTTATTTCTTGGGCTCACAGTTTATGGGGGTGCTTCCTTATAAATAGGTCTCCTTTCACTTTCTACCTTACTGTAGTGCAGCCTTACTTGCTTTACTATAGCATCCCACCCTAATCTCCCTGATTTTAGTTTCTGTCTCCCCTAATCATTTTGCTTAAAAACCATTAATATTCTTAAATATCCCTGTATTTGAGTTACTCTGCCCTCCACTGAATCCCAGCTTCCTGAAGTATCACGACTAACTTACTCCATGTGGCTTCTCAAGTGCCATCACCATTACAAGACTTCTATGTGGGCCTTAGTTGCTGAAGGTCTTTACTACATTTTGCTCGTTCATGTTTCAAGTGCTACCTCTTCCACAAAATATCTCCTAGAGCTTCTCAGGAAATTTCCTGCTCTCACTTCCAACTCCTCCATAACTTATATACCATGTGCCAGTAGTGAATATCAAGAAAGCACTAATCAGACAGTGCCTTGGTAACTCCTTGAGAACTGATACAAGATTATACTTCTTTGCAACGTGGTAAAGGAGCAGAGTGAGCATAGCAAGCACCAGACAAATGCTTATTGAATGATGGGCAGCTGTGTCTGAATGCTTCCAGATTGAAACCTTGTGTTTTTAGTTCTCAATGTGATTATAAAAATAAAGCTATTTGGAAAGAATTGCATTCTTTCCTAGAAAAAATTAAAATTTATCCTATAAATTTTCCTATATATAATTTATAATTTTTTAGTATTGCTTAATCTGTTTTTCAGGCAGCTCTGGGCCTGATAAGTAAAGAATAACCTTTCCTAATCCCAGATTTAGGCCAGTGGGGTATTTTGTTTATTTGGTTTTTTGTTTTTTACTTCAGTTGTGTCATAGTGCTTTAGATTTTTATGCTTTTCCATACGTTTACATGAATAAATGCTCATATAGTCAAATAAGCAACTGATAAATTTGTTTATAGCAACAGTGAGTCACTAAATATTTGCTTTGAATAAAATCCTATCATTTTTTGGGATGCGTGGGTAGCTCAGTCAGTTGAGCATTTGACTTCAGCTCAGGTCATGATCTCACAGTTTGTGGGTTTGAGCCCCACATTGGGCTCTGTGCTGAACACTTGCTCAGAGCCTGGAGACTGCTTCAGATTCTCTCTCTCTCTCTCTCTCTCTCAAAAATAAATAAACATTGGGGTGCCTGGGTAGCTCAGTCAGTTAAGTGTCCAATTTCAGCTCAGGTAGTGATCTCACGGTTCGTGAGTTCGAGCCCTGCGTCCGGCTCTGGGCTGACAGCTCAGAGCCTGGAGCCTGTTTCAGATTCTGTGCCTCCCTCTGTCTGCCCCTCCGCTGCTTGCACTCTCTCTCTCACATTGTCTCAAAAATAAATAAACATTAAAAATAAATAAACAAACAAACATTTAAAAATAATAATAGGGGCACCTGGGTGGCTCAGTCGGTTGAGCTTCTGACTTTGGCTCAGGTCATGATCTCGCAGTCAGTGAATTCAAGTCCCGCATCAGTCTCTATGCTGACAGCTCAGAGCCTGGAGCCTGCTTCAGATTCTGTCTCCTCCTCTCTCTGCCCCTCCCCCACTTGTGCTCTCTCTCTGTCTCTCAAAAATAAACGTAAAAAAAAAATTTTTTTTTAGATAAAAAAGTAAATAAACAAAAGAAGATAAAATATTAGGCCCTTGCTTTAAATCCAGACAGAACATTTAGAACCTTCCGTTCTCTCAGAAAGTACAGCCCCAAGCTAGGGAGCCATTGGAAGGCCCAGATTTTGAGGTCTAACACTGTGCTGGGCTTGAACCCCAGCTCTGCAACTTCCTAATCTGAACTCCAGAGACATCACTCTTTCCAAAACTCAACTCTGCCCTTATAAAATTCAGTAAATAATAGTGAGCTCATGGTGTGGTTGTAAGAACTCACAAGCAATAATGTATAAAGCACCTGACAAAGTGCAGTAAGTAATGGTGTTCTTTCCCTATGCCTCTTTAATTTCCAAGCTTCCTACACTATTTTTATGCTAACTCTGAATTGAAGAGCTGTTTTTATGTGTGATTTTGTTTGATTTGCTCTACAGGGTCAAGGAAGATACTGCAGCACATATTGCATCTCTCAAAGCATCTCATCAGAGGGAAGTAGAGAAACTCCTTTGCCAAAATGCAGTAGAAAATTCTTCTTCCAAAGTAGCTGAACTAAATCGTAAAATAGCAACTCAAGAGGTAGACAACTTTAACAAACTTTCCTTGGCTTTAAAATTATTTTTTTCAGGACTGTTAACAGAACATTTAACTTCACTTTTTAGTAGAAATGAGAAAATATTGACTTGATTTTTTTTAGTAGGAGAGGATACCGTTACCATTTAACTATTCTACTTTAAAACTATTCTCTAAATAAGTGGTTTCACAGTTTTGTCCCTGTATTTCTCAACCAGTTCTTCTCCTGAGTCATTTGTAACAAACTGTAGAAGTATGGTCAATCACATTTTGTGGTTGAGAACTGAGTACTTGAACTTGAATGTTGAATCATTTCCCTCTACCCAAGTCCCAGCTGACAAGTAATTATCCTAGTCATTCTCTTGCCCATTTATCTTTCATTCATAAACAGATAATGATTCGGGGTCTATAGACAATGAAGCCCTAGGGATAAAATAATGAACAGAGATATGCACACAGCTTGTAGCCATTATGAAACAGTCTTCTTAGAATTACGACAGAATATGCTGAAAGCTTATCCACATTTCTTTAAAAAAGTGTATCTTCCTTTTTGGTTAGTGTGTATATCTTCAAGGAATATCTATGATTATCTACTGTGATGGTAGCAAGTTGAAAAAAAACAGCATTAAAATAGAATTTGTATCTGCAACTTACTTTCAAATGGTGTATCCCAGGAAAAGAAAGAAAAATAAGGCAAATATGGCAAAAATGTTAGCAGTTGGTAAATCAAAGAATATAGGTCCACTGTGTTCTTTTCTCTAGGTTTTAATTTTTAAAAACAAGCTGAGGGAGAAAGACTTCAAGAAACAATTATCTTACCATTATTTCTCCCTTTAATAATCATTTAATAGTATCTTGATTAAAAACAAATTGCTCAACTAAGAAGTATGGACTGGGTATTAGATATTATGAGATTATTGTAAATTTTTTAGGCATAAAAATGTTGTTGGGTGGCTTAGCCAGTTAAGCATCCAACTCTTGATTTGGGCTCAGGTCATGATCTCATGGTGTTGAGCCCCAAATTGAGTTCTGCACTGAGTGTGGGTTTCATTCTCTCCCTTTCTCTCTGCCTCTCCTACTCATGGATGTGCGTGCGTGCACACACACACACACACACACACACACACACACACTTTCTCTTTCAAAATAAATAAACATTAAAGAAAATGCTGTTGTGGTTTTGTGAGATGTCCTTGTAAGAAGATGCATGTTGAAGTATTTGGGGTATTTTAGTGTGAAATGAGGTCTGTAATTTAAATTCAAACAAAGAACTTTGACTATTTTAATATTTCAATGAGAAAGTGCTTTTTATTTATTTTTTTAACATTTATTTATTTTTGAGGGGGAGAGAGAGAGAGAGAGCGCGCGCGCATGAGTGGGGGAGGGGCAGAAAGAGGGAGAGACACAGAATCCCAAGCAGGCTCCAGGCTTTGAGCTGTTAGCACAGAACCCATGAACAGCGACATCATGACCTGAGCCCAAGTCGGACGCTTAACCGACTGAGCCACCCAATCTTTGTACAGCAGTTGCAGATAACTTCCCTGGCTTTTTTCCCCATGGGAGTAGGGTGTCAGTGGGCAGTATAAACATTATATCAAGTTATTATATATTATGTAGTTGGGAGAGGTGGGAAAAGTAGTGTCATTATGCCATAGTGCCTGCCCTAAGTGTTACTTTCCCAGAGTTCTAAATGTAATATTGTAAATTAATAAGTTAAATGGAAGTCAGCATAGTCTGATGGTAAAAACAGTAAAAGTATTAGAGGTAATAGATGCATATTTTCCTAAGTTTTAAGATCCTTGATGAAAGTATCTATTTCAGGTTGCCAAAAAAATACAAGCATGACATTTATTTCATGCTTATTAATAGGCTTGTGCTATTATTCTACTTAATCACAAAGTAATAAAAACAGTATTGGCTATCTTCAAAATGCTTAGACTTTACAGAGGTTTATTTTAAAAGGTATTTTTCAGGCCTTCAGAAGGAAAGTATTAGAGATAAAGAAGCCAAGTAGTTACACAGACATTATTTGTCATACATGTGATACTTTCCATTAAATATTGAAAGAAAATAATGAATGTATTCAATCAGCTTAATTTATTCAATGAACTTGATTCCTGTGACATTTTATTTTTGTTAGAATTTGGTAATTTAAAAATATTAGGATTTTTTTTTTTGCTACAAAAACACGTCATTAGTTGGTTTTCTGATATTTTTCAAATAATGTTTGAGAAGACCTCTATTAACTCAGTACTTCTAACATAATTTCATAGGTACTTCTAAAACATTTCCAAAATCAAGTTAACGAACTGCAGGGTAAACAGGAGTCTCTGGTAGTTTCTCAAGTTCGAGAAGAAATCTTACAGAAAGAGGTAAGAAGTAACAAAAATATTGTACTAAAAAGCTGTTTCTTAGCCATTTCAATCATATTCTTATTTTTGTATTAATTTTTGTTAACTTAAATGTATAAATGGAAATAACCTGAAAGTATCACATCAAAAAAATAATAACTTGTTTTATGGTAAGTCTCCTTTGCCCAGATGAAACTCTTCAATGGGTAAATAAGTTTCTTATATATTTGTATTTGATTTTGAGATTTTTCTAGGCAGTGGGGAAATAGGGAGAGGGGCATTTGGTTCTTTTGATTGTTTTACGAGGAAAAATTGGATGGTTAAGGTCATTTTTGTATTAACTACTTGATACTGTTAAGAAATAACTGGGGCACCTGGGTGGCGCAGTCGGTTAAGCGTCCGACTTCAGCCAGGTCACGATCTCGCGGTCCGGGAGTTCGAGCCCCGCGTCAGGCTCTGGGCTGATGGCTCAGAGCCTGGAGCCTGTTTCCGATTCTGTGTCTCCCTCTCTCTCTGCTCCTCCCCCGTTCATGCTCTGTCTCTCTCTGTCCCAAAAATAAATAAACGTTGAAAAAAAAAAATTAAAAAAAAAAAAAGAAATAACTAAAGTAGTCATTACAGTGATGCTGGATCCCCAGTAACAATATTATAGGAGATAGATCTTTCTGGAAACTCACCGTTTTTATTACTCTAAGATCCCTTTGATTCTAGAAAGTGTAAAACATGAGACAACTGTGCATTCCATTCTTTGAAGTGTATCCACCACATTTTATTATTCAAGAATTTATTAAACCATACAGGAAAAACATAATTGCATTATGAAAACATTAATATAAAAATACTCCACAGTTACATAACTGTCAATTTAAAAAATCTTGTTTCAGTAATTGAAAGGCTGTGGTTCAACATGTGCATTCTTTTCAGTGTTTAAGATGTACATAAACTTTGTTGTATAAGCAATAAGTTTACAGAACTTCACAGACCTAAGGTAAAATTTTGGGGAAAAGCAATAAAAGGAAGTATGTTCTAATGTTTGCAAGATAAAGATTAAGGTCACTTTTAGTTAAGTTACAGTGTGTTCTTAGTTTAAGAATAGCTAAAATAGTTTGGAAATAAAAAAGCTGCAATACATGATTTTCAAGCCTATTTACTAGAAAACTAAAACACTCCATCTTTTGAATGAAATGACAATCTGCCTTTCAATAAGCAGTATATCTATAATAGTTATGTTAACAGGGCTTATTTATTCCCACTACTGATAACCTCCTGAGGATCCTCAAAGGGATTTTCTCTTAGGCTGATGGGAACAGCTCATTTTCCCAGCCCTACATTAGCTCCCAGATTGTTCAGGCTGCCATTTCCACTGGCTTCGAAACCCTCTGGGCAGCAAAGTAGGCAGTCATTGAATTCATCTATTGTGTTTCCCTTCTCTCATGAATCACCATCCTGCAGTGCTGTTAAGCTGATGTTTGAAAACAGTTTCATATGTCCTCGGTTGTTCTGGTTGTTTAAGAAAGGAGGGTAAACCCCTGTCTCTTTTTGACCACAGAGAAACTACAATATACATCTTTTAACACTAGCAAATTCTGTTTTATTTGGTTACTGCTTGTTTGTAATGCATCTCTGCCTTTCTACCTCTACTCTATCTACCTTTCCATTTATTTGTATCTACTTCCATTATCAATGTCTTGTAGATTTAAGTGTAGAAATCTTTCACCTTCTTGTTTAAATTCACTTTTAAGTATTACCCTGTTTTTTGATGCTTTTTGAATGGTAGCATTTTCTTTTTTAGGTAGTTCATTATTGATGTACAGAAACAGTACTGATCTTTGTTAATTTTGTATCCTGCAACTTTACTGAATTCACTGATTAGATCTAACAGTTTTTGGGTGGAGTCTTTAGAATTTTCTATATATAAAATCATGTCACCTGCAAATAGAGACTATTTTAATTCTTTCCTATCCTGATGCCCTTTATTTTTCTTGCCTGATTGCTCTGACTAGGGCCTTTTGTACTATAATGAATAGGAGTAGTGACAGTGAGCACCCTTGTATTGTTTGTGAACTTAGAAAAAAAGCTTTCAAGCTTTAGCCATTGAATATGATATTAGCTGTGGATTTATCATATACTGTATTATTGTATTGAGGTACATTCCTTCTATACCTAATTTAATAGCTTTTATCATGAACAGATGTTAAATTTTATCAAATTTTTTTTCTGTATCTATTGAGATGGTAATATTATTTGTTTCTTCATCCTATTATTACCTTGTAATGTATTACCTTGATTTTTGTATGTTGAACCATCTTGCGTCCCAGAGATAAATTTCACTTGATCAAGGTGAATATTTTTAATGCACTGTTGAATTCAAATTGCTAGTATTGTATTTAGAAGTTTTTCATTTATGTTCATCAGAAATAGTGGTCTGTAGTTGTCTGATAGTGTCTTTGGCTGGTTTGTAAAATGAATTTGGAAGTGTTCCCTCTCTTCTGTGTTTTGGAAAAGTTTGAAGAGGATTAGCATTAATTCTTTAAATGTTTGGTAAAATTCACTTATGAAGCCATCTGGTCCTGGACTGTTCTTTTTTGGGAGATTTTTTTATTATGGATTCAGTCCCCTTAGTAGTAATTGACTGTTCAGATTTGGGTTTTTTTTTCCTGATTCAGTCTTGTTATGTTGTATGTGTCTAAGAATTTTTCCATTTCTTCTAGGTTGTCCAGTTTGTTGGCATATAGTTCATAGTAGCCTTTTGTGATCTTTTGTATTTCTGTGGTATCTGTTGTAATGTCTCCTTCATCATTTATAATTTCATTGATTTGAGACCTCATTTTTCCTTGGTTAATCTAGCCAAAGATTTGTCAGTGGACAAATGTCAATGTCAATGTCTGTCCTTTCAAAGAATGAATTCTTAGTTTTGTTCATCTTTTCTATTATTTTCCTGTTCTTGGTTTTGTTCATTTCTGCTCTGATCCTTCTCTCTTCTACCTGTGGGCTCAGCTTATCATTCTTTTTCTGGTTCCTTAAGTGTAAACTTAAATTGTTTATTTGAGGCCTTCTTGTTTTTTAATGTGTGAATTGCTGTGAATTTCCATCTTTCAGTTGCTTTTGCTACATCCCATTAATTTTGGTTTTTTGTGTGTTTCCATTTTTGCTTGTCTCAAGACACATTATTTCCCCTTTAATTTCTTCTTTGACCCATTGGTTGTTGAGGAGAATCATGTTTAATTTCCATGTATTCGTGAGTTTTCCAGTTTTCCTTATCACTACTGATTTTCACGCCATTGTGGTTAGAGAATATAGTTGGTATGATTTCAGTCTTCTTGCATTTGTAAGATTTATTTTGTGGCCTATCATACAGTCTATCCTTGAAAATATTCCATGTGCACTTGAGAAGAATGTTTATTCTGCTGTTGCCAGATTCAGTGTTGTGTATGTGTCTATTATATCCATTTGGTCTATAGTGTTGTTCAAATATGCTATTATTCACTGCCCGGATGATTAATGTGTTGTTGAGAGTTGGGTATGAAGTCCCCAACTGTTATTGTATTGCTGTTTATTTCTTTTTCTGGCTCTGTTACTTGGCTCTCTGAAGTTGAGTGCAAACACAATTACTATGTCATCTTCTTGGATTGATATTGACCTCTTTATCATTATGTAATGACCTTTTTTTGTCTCTTTACCCTTTTAAAATCTATTTTGTTTGATATAAGTATAGCTACCCCTGCTTTCTTTTGAATACAATTTGCTTGGAACCTTTTTTCCATCTTTTTACTGTCAGTCTATGTGTGCCTTTAAGACTAAGGTGAGTCTCTTTCAGGTAATATATCATTAGATCTTACTCATCCATTCAGCCATTCTGTCTGTTGATTGGATAATTTAATCCATTTACATTTAAAGCAGTTATTGGTAGGTAATGACTTATCACCATTTTGTTGATTATTTTCTGGCTGTTTTGTAGGTCCATTTTTGTTTCATATCCTGGTATCTTTTTTGTGTTTTGATGTCTTCTGGTATCAGTATGCTTTAACTTCTCTTATTTTGTGTAAATACTATAGGTTTTTGCCTGATGGTTACCATGAGGCTTATATAAAATATCTTCAAATTATAATACCTTATTTTAAATTGATAACTTCAATAAAATTCCTAAACTTTACACTTTTCTCCTTTCCCTCACATTTTAGGTTATTTATGTTACAGTTTACCTGTATTTTATATCCTGTAATTTATAGCAGATTATTATAGTTATGGTTATTTTTATCCCTTTTGTCTTTTAACTTTTAAACTACAGTTGTATGTGGATTACACACCACTGTTATCATGTTATACAATCTAACTTTGATTATATATTTACCATTACTGGTGAGTTTTACACTAACTTCTTATGTTTTTACAATGTTAATTTTCTTTTATTTATACTTAAAGAGCTCCTGTTAGCACTTTTTGTAAGGCAGGTCTAGTGGTGAAGAACTCGCTCAGCTTTTATTTGTTCAAAAAAGTCAGTTTTAGCCATTATTGCTTTAAATATACTCTGTCCTTGGGGCGCCTGGGTGGCGCAGTCGGTTAAGCGTCCGACTTCAGCCAGGTCACGATCTCGCAGTCCGTGAGTTCGAGCCCCGCGTCAGGCTCTGGGCTGATGGCTCGGAGCCTGGAGCCTGTTTCCGATTCTGTGTCTCCCTCTCTCTCTGCCCCTCCCCCGTTCATGCTCTGTCTCTCTCTGTCCCAAAAATAAAAAAAATAAAAAAATAAAAAAAAAGTTGGAAAAAAAAAAAATACTCTGTCCTTTTCTCTTTCTCTTGTTGTGGAATTACCATAATGCAGATACTACTTGTTTTGATTGTGTCCCATACGTCTCATAGGCTTTTTCATTCTTTTTGCTCTTTTGACTGTATAATTTTAAATGACTTGTCTTTTAGATCACTGGCTTTCTTCTATATGGTCAAGTCCCTGTTGAATTCTTCTATACAGTCATTGTATTCTTCAGCTCTGGTATTTCTGTTTTGGGGTATTTTTTTCATGGTTTTTATTTCTTTGTTGAACTTCTTGTTTTGTTCATGCATTGTTTTCCTAATTTTGTTTAGTTGTCTGTATGTTCTTGTAGTTGTGTAAACTTTTTAAAGAGGATTATTCTGAATTCTTTGATCATAGAGTTCACAGATCTCTATTTCTTTAGGGTTAGTTTATTGGAGCTTTCTTTTCTTTGGTGGTGTCAGATTTTCAGATCCTTGTTTCCTTTGGGTGGTGTCTGTATTTGAGTAAGTAGTCTCCTCTTCCAGACTTTACAGATTCACTTTGGCATAAACAGTGTTCAACAGTCAGTGCACTTTGGGTTTCTGGATGTGTCTGGTGGTGATGTCCTTGGGCAGGGGTGGCTTGCTGTCAGGGTTTGTTTTTTGGCCAAGGCTACTGCCCAGGTAGCTACTGCCCAAGACCTCACTCTCTGAGGTCAAGAGTGGGGAGGTGTCACTAGTTGAATATAGTTGGATAGAAATTTTGGCTTGGTTCCCTGCCTAATAAGTCTTTAGGAAGGACTTCATGGTTGCCCCGATTCTCTCGTAAGGTTTTTATTAGACTCTTGGGGACTGGATATATACTCAGCAATAGATGGGGCTATGAATTAGCTTCTCTGCCCTGGTGGAGTGACAGGATAGGCCCCAGTGCCTGTGTAGTTCATTGTCTGGGCACACAAATCAGGCAAGATTGTGTACTGAATTCTCTGGCTGACAGGGCCACATGCTCTGTTGATGGACAGAAAGCATAGCCTGTGGCTCTCCCCAAGTGGCACTGTATGCAGGGCTCTCAGGGGATTCTCTGCAGCTTCCCATATGCTCTGGTTAGGTTCTTTGGTTGAGCAGCCAGAAAGCTGTATTCAGCAATGGGCAAAGCTTCAAATGAGTTTCCTGGCCCAGGAGCAATGTAAGAAACTGCTCTAATGCCAGTAAAGCTTTTTGACTGTAGTCTTCACTCAAGCCAACCAGTGCCCCAGGTTCCCTGGCCAGATAGGCCATTGGCTTTGCAGACTATCAACTCTGACTGCTGGACTCTATTCTAGTATTGCTGGGCTACCCAGCTTTTCAGGTGTTCTACTCAGGCTTTCTGGTCAAGCAGCACTGTGATCTTCACTCAGCAGTGTGCCAAAGTGTGGCTTAGCTTCCCTGCCTGAGTGGATGCAGTCCCAGCTTGAGGGCTGGCAAATCTTTCTGTTTGAGGACCTGAGTCAGGCAGACCTGCACCCCACCAAATTCCATAGTCAGACTATACCACCGACCTGGATCTATAGGTGAGCAAAGCTGCTGGTTGGGATTACTACTTGGGCACTGCAAGTATGAATTCAGTCTGCCAAGATCTAACTGCCAGTTGTTACAAGCCCTTCCCCACATCTCCATCACAATCAGATTCCTAGTGATTAGTCCCCATGGGATAAAGACATGCGGGGGCTCTCAAGAAGTGACCCACAACACTGGGGGAGTTGGATGTCCAACCCAGGCTGTCTTTTCCCATGGAGAAATGGTAGTCTCAGGGGAGACCTCTCCATATTGTGCTGCCTGGGCCTGAGGGAGGGGCAATGCAGCCAGCATGTAGCCACTCTGCTAACCCTTATGATGTAGTCTGTCTTGGTCTCTGTGATGCAGGGGGATGCTTCAGCCTCACCCTCATATTATATCATTCTCTCAGTTGCATCTAGTCCATGAATAATTGTTAGTTCTTATGAGGGGAAACAGCATCAGGAACTACCTATGTCACCACCTTGATGATGTTACTCTTCCTTTATTAACACTTTTTTTATATTACTTTATAATAGTCAAAATCATAATGATAGTTATCATTTATTATTTAGTATGTACTAAGCACTGTGGTAAGTGCTCTGTGTAGTTTTCACCATAACCCAAAAGGGTAGGTACTATTATTCCCATTTTATAGATGAAGATTGATGCTAAGAAAAATGAAATAATTTGCTTCAGGTTACCAAGCAATGTGTAAAAAGTATCAACATCAGAACCCAAGACCTCTTACTCCAGGTCCCAGGCTCTTAATTACTATATTACTAATGCTGTATTTCTGGACATCAGAAAAAAATTGGTATTTGCCAATTTTTTTCCATAGTATTCAAGAAGCAGGAATAATTTTTGATCATTCATCTCATGTATCCAGTTACTCCCATAGGGTAAATTCACTAAAATACAAGGATTTTAAAATACATACATTCACTTTAATTATACTTTTAAAGATGCTTTTAAGTAGGCACTGATGAAGGGAAATTTTTCCTACTTTTTGTCTAAATAAAAATTTCTAAATCTATGTAATTTATAGACTAATGTTTAATCATTGGTGAATTCATTAATTCATGAATAATTATTAAACACTGTGCTCTGGCATGCTTTATGTGCTAGGAATACTGAGAACAAGATAGACAAATCTTTGGTCTTACAGAGCTTACATTTTATTTGGGGAATCAGAAAATAAATGTAAAACTTGATAAAATTAACTGAGACAATATCTGTAAAGTACTTAGCATAGCACCTCGCACATGATAATGTCATGACTCTACTACTTACCCTTTAAGACTTTATTCAAAGACAGCTGCCTCAGGTTAAGAGTCCTGCAACCTAGCTCTGCTTCCAGTTAGGTATTCCCCACTCATCACCTCATTGCTACTTGGTCATCTCTCCATAACAACATACTATATTAGAATTCTCATTCACTTGACTGCTGCTTTCACTAGAACAGAACATCCCAGCTGGTGTACCAGGAATGGATTCCCTATGGATCATAAGATAGCAATTACTGGAAATGTCTCATTATAAACCCAAAGTCACTTTTCAGTCATTAAGTTTACATAAGCTGAAGTGATATTTGACCATTACGTGTATGACAATGCCTCTTACAAATTTCTTAGTTCAGCAATCACTGGTTTTGTGTTATAATTTTTAGTAATAATTGTTTTGACATAGAAGATTTTATGCCCAGCACTCATCACTGCAGCATGTTCTCTAGGGTCTCTCTCCTTAACCTTTCTGCAAATCATCCCAATTAAAGTCTGCAAATTTCTGTGGTCACTGATGATATCCCATGGATATCCCACATATAAATATTTAGACTTATGTAGGTTTATAGTTTCACATTTGAAACTAGAAAGAGTGGCAGTTTGGGAAGGGGTTGGGTTTTTTTGTAGTGTTATTAGCTACTGGGTGTTTCCATGGAAAATTTGGTTGAATTTGTTAATTTTAGCCATTTTTACTTGTTAATTATTTTGCCTTTTGATACTAACAGGAAATAATTATGAGTATATGGTATAAAGAAAATGCAGTTGTTTCACCAAGCCCAATATAAAGATATCTCAGATCCCCTCTATTTTACTGACTGGCACCATGAAAATATCACCATTTTCTCTGCAGACCATGGTATGAAAAAGGAGGTACCACACAAGACTATAACCTCCATGACTAGGTCATCTCTATACCCTCAAGACCTAAGACAACAGCTAGAACAGAAAGAGTTCAGTATATTCTCTTTTTTTATAAACATAAATGTATTTGTGGAATGAATTATTATAAAGTGATAAGAGCCAGAAGAGGATTACAGATAGAATTATAGAAAGTTGACAAAAGGAGGATTCATATTTACTGAACTCTGTGTGTGTTGGAAGCTATACTGGGTAGGGTGCTTTAAATGTTTGATTAATCCTAGAAGTAATCAGCCTAGTTAAATACTTTGTAGCAAAGCTGAATATACCACAGACAGTACCCACCTTCATTTTTAATGCTGTAATCAGCCTGGCATACATGGGAGGAAGTGATCCAGTCATCTGGAATCATCTGGATTGTGAGGTCACTTCAGAGCTAAGAGGAGCCTTTTCTTCCTGTAGATAGAATAATTAATAGCTTGCATTCCCTAACAACTCAAGATATCTTTCTTACTAGCAAGAAGCCTCTTCCCTAGAGAAATTTTATACAAAGAAAATATGGTGAACATTCTTAAGACTACCTGGTAAAAATAAATGATTTTTCTTGTTACCAGTTTTTCATTTACTTCGTACCTCAATTTTAGATTACAAAACTCCTAGAAGAATTAAGAGAAGCCAGAGAAAACCATACACCAGAAATGAAACATTTCATGGGCTTAGAAAAGAAAATTAAGCAGATGGAAATGAGACATGAGCAAAGAGAGCAGGAACTTCAACAGGTAAAGTAGTAAATCAAATTTACATATTTGTATAGCTCTTCATTTTTAAGTACCTCCAGTTTGCTATAGTTTTGCCATCCCTAGCAGCACTTCCTGAAGTGTTTCATTGTACATTGATCTTATTAAGAATAAATACAGTGTTTAAGAGCACATAAGACTTTAAATTTCAAATACCTGAAGATTGGTTTGCCAACTTATATCATGTTCTTAAAATGTTAGGCATTTTACCCTGGGAATTGGTCTTTGGAAGCCATATCCCATATTCCAGCCATTTCATGTTTGTAAGAAATAGCTATATTAAAATGTAATTGTTTAAAATATTATATGTCTAGCACTAGTGATATCACAATTAGTACACTTAATGACAGATAAATAGAAATTAAAAATGGCAGAAGTAAGGGCATGATGTTTTTAGGCATTAGCCTTTCTGCTAGTATTTACCTTTGCTTGAAGAGTCTATTGGTCGGCTTGAGCTGTTACAACAAAATACCATAAACTGGGTTACTTAAAAAACAAATTAATTTTCTCACAGTTCTGGAGGCCAGATGTCTAAGATTAAATTTCCAGCTGATTCATTCTGGTTGAATATGCTCTTCCTGGCTTGCAGAGGGCCTTTCCTCAGTGTGTGCTTTGGGGTGAGGGAAGGAGACTAGAGAGAGAAAGAGAGCTATCTGGTATCTTTTCTGATAAGGACATTAATCTACTCTGAACAGGACCCCACCCTTATGATTTCATTTAACCTTAATTAGTTCCTTACTCCAAAAATAGCCATACTGTGGGTTAGGGCTTCCACATATGAAAAGGGAGTAGGGGGACACAGAAAAAATTCAGTCTAAAACAGTATAAATATATATATTCTTTGAAAAAAAACAAAAAGATATGCAATTGTTTATGGTTGACCTAAGTTCCAGAGAAACCCTAGCTCTATTTAATCATATCAAAGTTTTAGGTCTTCATCATTATAGGAACTACAAAATGTAAAATAGAGGACAAAAAGATTAGTGTAATTCATTTCTCATTTTTACGTAAGGTGACTGAATGGATTAAAAAAAAAAAAGACCTCTGGCTGCCTATAAGAATGCTGCCTCACTTCAGACCTAAAGATACATTATAGATTGAATGTAGAGATAGAAAAAGATATTCCATGCAAATGGAAATTTTTTGAAAAGGTAGCAACACATATCAGTCGTGAGACAAAGAAGGACATTATGTAATGATTAAGGGATCAATCCAACAAGAGGATATAACAGTTGTAAATATTTATGTAACTAACATAGCAGCACCTAAACGTATAAATCAAATATTAACATCCATAAAAGGGGAAATAGTAATACCATATTAGTAGGGGACTTAAACACCCCCACTTACATTAATGGATAGATCATCTGGACAGAAAATCAATTAAAAAAAAAAAAAAAAAAAAACAGTAGCTTTGAATAACACGTTAGACCAGACATACTTAACAGATATTGGATGTAATGGGCTGTGAATAGCAGCAGCATATACATTCTTTTCAAGTGTGCATGGACTGATCTTTAGGATAGATCACATTAGACCAAAGAATAAGTTTTAGACTATTAAGAAGATTGAAATCAAGCAAGCATCTTCTCCAACCACAATGGTATGAAACTACAAATCAATTACAAAAATAAAAGAAACAGAACACAAATACATGGAGGCTAATCAAGATGCCACTAAATAACCAATAGGTCAATAAAGAAATCATAGCAGAAATTTAAAAATACCTTGAGACAAATGAAAATGGAAACAATATTCCAAAATCTTTTGGACATAGCAAAACCAGTTCTATGAGGGAATTTTTTTTTTTATAGCTACACAGGCCTACCTCAAGAAACAAGAAAAATCTCAAATAATCTAACATTACACATAAAGGAACTAAAAATAACAAAGCTCAAAGGTAGAAGGAAAGAAGGAAATAATAAAGTTCATGACAAAAGTAAATGAAATAGAGACAAAAAAAATAAGGAAGATTAGTGAACTAAGAGCTGGTTCTTTAAAAGATAAAACTGATAAGCCTTTAGCCAGACTCCTCAAGGAAATGAAAAGACTTCAATAAATAACAATAAAGAAATGAAAAAGGGAGAGTTAAAATCAGCACCACAGAAATACAAAGGATTGTAAAAGACTACTATGAAAGGTTATATGCCAAAAAATTGGACAACCTAGAAGAAATTGATTTTTATAAATATAAAATCTCCCAAGACTGAATCAGGAAGAAATAGAAAATCTGAATAAACTAATTACTAGTAACAAAATTGAATTGGTGGGACACCTGGATGGGCCAATTGGTTTTAGGTCTGACTCTTGGTTTCTGCTCAGGTCATGATCCCAGGATCGTGGGAGCAATCCCCATATGGGGGCTCCCTGCTGAGCATGGAGCCTGCTTAAGATTGTGTGTCTCTCTCTCCCCAAATTGTGTTCTCTCTAAAAATGAAATTTAAAAAAAAATTGAATTGATAATCCAAAAATTCCCAACAAAGAAAAGTCTGGGACCAGATGGCTTTAAATGTTTGGAAGAATTCACCTGTAAAGAAGAATTAATACCAATCCTTCTCAAACTATCCCTGCCCCCCCCAAAAAAAAATGAAGAGGAAGGAATGTTTTCAGATTCATTCTATAAGCCCAATATTACCCTACCAACAACAAAGACACTACAAAAAAAGAAGAAAATTACAGAAAGAAGAAAATTCCCTGATGAACATAGATGCAAAAAATCCTTAACAAAGTATTAGCAATCTAAATTCAAAAATACATTAAAAGGATAATTCACCACAATATGGTGGGATTTATAGGATACAAGGACGATTGAGTTCTACAAATCAACATGACATACCATATTAGCAAAATGAAAGTTAAAAATCATATGATTTCAATAGATGCAAAAAAGCATTTGCCGAAGTTCAGCATACATTCATGATAAAAAATTCTCAATATGCTGAGTATAGATGAAACCTCAGAAAGGCCATATATGACAAACCCACAGTTGACATGATACTCCACAGTGAAAAATTGAAAAGTTGGCTTTTTCACTAACATCAGGAACAAGGATGTCCACTCTTTGTTATACTTCAAGCTAGTACCAGACGTCATAGCCACAACAACCAGATAAGAAATAAAAAGCATGCAAATTGAAAAGGATGAAGTACAACTGTCACTATTTACAGATAACATTGATAATGTATATAGAAAACCCTAAAGATTCCACCAAAAATCTATTAGAATAAATGAATTCAGTAAAGTTGCAGGATGCAGAATTAGTGTACAGAAATGAAACAGATGTCTGTACATTAACAACTAGCAAGAAGAAATTAAGAAGACCATCACTTTATAACTACATCAAAAAGAAGAAAATACATAAAAATGAATTTAACCTAAGAGTTGCAAGACCTGTACTCTTAAAACTGTAATACATAGATGAAAGAACTTGAAGATAACACAATAAATGGAAAGATACACATGGATTGGAGGCATATTATTGAAATGTTCATAATGCCTAAAGCAATCTGCAGATTTGGTGCAGTCCTTATCAAACACCAGTAGTAGTATTTTTCATGGAACTAGAACATATATTCCTAAAGTTGATATGGAATCACAAAAGACCCCAAATACGCAAAGCAGTCTTGAGAAAGAACAAAGCTGGAGGTATCACACTCCCAGTTTTTCAAATGTATTACAAAACTATAGTAATGAAAACAGTATAGTCCTGACATGAAAACAGACACACAGATCAATAGAACGGAATAGAAAACTCAGAAATAAATCCATGCTTATATGGTCAATTAATCTATGACAAAGGAGGCAAGAATATACAATGAAGATAAGATCATCTCTTTAATAATGATAATAATGGTGCTGGTAAAACTGGACAGCTGCATGCAAAAAAAAGTAAGATGACCACTGTCTTACACTATATACAAAACAAAAGGAAACAAACAAACAACACCTCAAAATGGATTAAAGACCTAAATGTAAGACCTGAAACCATAGATCTACTTTAAAAAACAGTAAACTCTTGGACATTAGTCTTGGCAATGTTTTGGGTTTTTGTTTTTTGTTTTTTGTTTTTGAATAGGCCTCCTTAGAGAACAAAAGCAAAAATAAACAATTGGACTACATCAAATTGTAGTAGGCATGGGGTGCTTGAGTGGCTCAGTTGGCTAAGCATCCAACTTCCATTCAGGTCACGATCTCATGGCTCCTGAGTTCGAGCCCTGCATCAGTCTCTCTGCTGTCAGCACAGAGCCCACTTTGGATCCTCTGTCTCCCTCTCTCTTTGCCCCTCCCCCACTAGTCAGAAATAGACATTTAAAAATAATTTTTAAAAAATTAAAAGCTTTTTCACAGCAAGGAAACCAACAAAATGAAAACATACTGAAGGAGGTGTGTGAAGAAGTCAAACTGTTAGGAGGTATTTGCAAATGATATATCCAGTAAGGGGTTAATATCCACAACAAATGAAGAACTCCTAACTCAACACCAAAAAAAAAAAAAAATCTAATTTAAAAATGGGCAGTGGAGGGGAAGGGCCAAGATGGCGGAACAGCATGGAAGCTTTTTTTGTGTGTCCCTCATTCCTGAAATGGAGCCAGATCAACACTAAACCATCTTGTACACCTAGAAAACTGATTTGAGGATTAACACAACAATCTGCATAACCTGAACCACAGAACTTGGCAGGTACATGGCATGGAGAGGTGAACTGGGGGAGAGAAGCTGCGCAGGGCAGGGGGCTGTTTTTGCTTGTGGAGAGAGGAAGGGGGGAAGGGGAATGGGAAAAGCAACCCCACACTCCCCTGCCTCCCCTCTGCTGAAAGCAGCTGGAGAGAAAGTGGAAGAGTGGAAATAGCCACAAGGGACTGAACAAAAAAGGGAAAAAGGAGAAAGGAGACAGTTTAAATTCCATTAAGACTCTATAAACAGGGGGAGCACAAGAGAGTCTGAAACTCCACAGCTCGATACCGCGCAGTGCCCTGGTGGGAAGAGCGAATCCTGAGGAACAGTGAGCAAGGTCCAAGGGGTTCAAGGTCCACACAGGAAGTGGTGGTTCCCCTACTGGGAGGATATTTGGTAGAGACTGTGCAGCCTCCACACAGACAAAGGTCCCAGGGGACCCTGGAAAACAACCACATTTGCTGGTGTTGGAACAAGGACATTAAAGGTGAAGCCTGGTACCAGATGTGTGTTGTGATTTTCCATAATCCCTGAAACACTGCTGCTACATGATCGTGTAAACTTTTTTGGCAGTAGGCTGGCACCCAGCCACAGTCTCTAGGCAGCAGCACGATCTCACAAATGTTTTCTAGGGGCAGACCGGCACCCAGTCATTGCTCAGGGAGACCCTCCCACAGAGAGGCTGAATGGGTCCAGCCACAGTCCCTCAGAAGTGAGGGGTTGGGAAAAAGCCACATCTGAGATAAAACTCAGGAGGGAGGTGCTACCTGGCAGCCTCACGGCTTGGCCAAAGACAGTGTAGAAGAGGGAAATGGACAGAAGCCAGAGACAAAGGAGGGGTGCTTGATTGCTGCATGGGGAGAACACAGAGTTCTGATACTAGAGAGTAGGTAGCTGGGGGATGCCATTTTCACCCCTCCCACACAAGGGCACACACACCTACATGCATCACAACAATCAACCCCGGTAAGCCAAGCAGTGCCATCTAGTGGAGAATGGAGCTGTTACATTAAGCCCTGCCCAACCAGGCCAACCATGCTCTTGAGGAACACCACAAGTCTCTCTGCCAGCTTATAGACTATAAAGGGCTTCGTAGTTTGACTTCTGGGGAAAACCAGATGTAATTTCAATCCTATTTCATTTTGTTCACTGGTCCATCTATTCAATTTTTTTTTCTTTTTCTTTTCTTTTTCTGTATTCAAGAATGAGAAAAAAATTTTTATTTTCCACTTTTCTTAAAAAGATTTTTCTTCAATTTTTTTTCCATTTTTTTACTTTTTTGTAAATTTATTTTTTTGAAAATTTTTTAAATTCTATTTTATTTTCATCATTTCATTCTATTTTGTATTCTTTTTCAAATTTTCAAATGTTTTCCTTTTTTTTTATTTTTTCTTATCTTTCCCTCTTTTCTCTAATCTATCAAGCTTTTTTCAACAACCAGACCAAAACACACCTAGTATCTAGCATCCTTTATTTGATTTCTATGGTGTTGTTTTTAATTTTTATTTTTTTTATTTCATTAATTCCTTTTGTTCCTTCAAAATGACAAAATGAAGGAATTAACCCCAAAAGAAAGAACAGGAAGAAATGACAGCCAGGGACTTAACACAGATACAAGTAAGATTCTGAACCAGAACTTAGAATCATGATAATAAGAATACTAGCTGGGGTTGAAAATAGAATCCTTTTCTGTGGAGACAAAAGAAGTAAAAGCTAGTGAGGATGAAATCAGAACTGCTATAACTGAGCTGCAATCTCGAATGGATGGCATGGCAGCAAGGATGGATGAGGTAGAGCAGCAATATAGAGGACAAAACTTATGGAGAATAATGAAGCAGAAAAAAAGAGCCTAAGGCAAAATAGCACAATATAAGCATTAGAGAACTCAATGACTCATTAAAATGGGATAACATCAATCATAGGGGTCCCAGAAGATGAAGAGAGAGGAAAAGGGGTAGAAAGTTTATGTGAGCAAATCATAGTAGAAAACTTTCCTAACCTGGGGAAAGACACAGACATCAAAATCCAGGAAGCACAAAGAACTCCCATTAGCTTCAACAAAAAATGACCATCAACAAGGCATATCATGGTCAAATTCACAAAATACTCAGGCAAGGAAAGAATCATGAAAGCAGCAAGGGAAAGTAAGTCTTTAACCTACAAAGGAAGACAGATCAGATTTGCAGCATACCTATCCATAGAAACTTGGCTGGCCAGAAAGGATGGCAAGAGATATTCAATGTGCTGAATCAGAAAAATATGCAGCCAAGAATTCTTTATCCAGCAAGGCTGTCATTCAAAATAGGAGAGATAAAAACTTTCCCAGACAAACAAAAATTAAAGGAATTTGTGACCACTAAACCAGCCCTGCAAGAAATTTTAAGGAGGACTCTGAGGGGAGAAAAGATAAAAAAACAAAACAAAAAGACCAAAAGCAACAAAGGTTGGAAAGGACCAGACATCACCACCAGAAACTCCAACTCTACAGGCAACATAATGGCAATAAATTCATATCTTTCTGTACTCACTCTAAACATTAATGGTCTAAATGCTCCTAATAAAAAGACATGGGGTAATAGAATGTATATAAAAAAATATATCCATCTATATGCTGTTTATAAGAGACCCATTTTAGACCTAAAGATACCTTCAGATTGAAAGTAAGGGGATGGAGAACCATCTATCATGCTAATGGTCGCCAAAAGAAAGCCAGGATAGCCATACTTATATCAGACAACCTATATTTTAAAATAAAGACTGTAACAAGAGGCGAAGAAGGGCATTATATCATAATTGAGTCTATCCACCAAAAACATCTAACAGTTGTAAACATTTAAGCCCCCAGCGTGGAAGTACCCAAATATAGAAATCAGTTATTCACAGACATAAAGAAACTCATAGATAATAGTACCATAATAGTAGGGCACTTCAACACCCCACTTACTGCAATGGACAGATCATCTAATCAAGAAATCAACAAGGAAACAATGGCTTTGAATGACACACTGGACCAGATGGACTTAACAGATATATTCAGAACATTTCATCCTAAAGCAGAGTACACATTCTTCCTGAGTGCACATGGGACATTCTCCACAATAGATCACATACTGGGACACAGATCAGCCCTCAACAAGTATAAAAAGATCGAGGTCATACCTAATGCATATTTTCTGACCACAACGCTATGAAACTTGAAATCAGCCACAAGAAAAAATTTGGAAAGATAACAAATACCTGGAGACTAAAGACCATCCTACTAAAGAATGAATGAATGGGCTAACCAAAAATTAAAGAGGAAATTAAAAGGTACCTGGAAGCCAATAAAAATAACACCACAGCCCAAAACCTCTGGGATGCAGCAAAGGCCGTCGTAAAAGGGAAGTATATAGCAATCCAGGCCTTCCTAAGGAAGAAAGGTCTCAGATACACAACCTAACCTTACATCGTAAAAAGCTGGAAAAAGAACAGCAAATAAAACCCAAAACCAGCAGAAGACAGGAAATAATAAAGATTAGAGCAGAAATCAATGCTATCGAAACCAAAAACACAGAACAGATGAAACCAGAAGCAGGTTCTTTGAAAGAATTATCAAAATTGATAAATTCCTAGCCAGTTTGATCAAAAAGAAAAAGGAAAGGATCCAAATACATAAAATCAAGAATGAAAGAGAATAGATCACAACCAACACAGCAGAAATATAAACAATAGAATAATCTGAGCAATTATACGCCAATAAAATGGGCAATCTGGAAGAAATGGACAAATTCCTAGAAACATAGAAACTACCAAAACTGAAACAGGAAGAAGTAGAAAGTTTGAACAGACCCAGAACAAGCAAAGAAATAGAATTAGTTATCAAAAATCTCCCAAAGAGTCCAGGGCCGGATGGCTTTCCAAAGGAATTCTACCAAACATTTATTTTTTTTTTTTCAACGTTTATTTATTTTTGGGACAGAGAGAGACAGAGCATGAACGGGGGAGGGGCAGAGAGAGAGGGAGACACAGAATCGGAAACAGGCTCCAGGCTCCGAGCCATCAGCCCAGAGCCTGACACGGGGCTCGAACTCACGGACCGCGAGATCGTGACCTGGCTGAAGTCGGACGCTTAACCGACTGCGCCACCCAGGCGCCCCACTACCAAACATTTAAAGAAGAGTTGACACCTATTCTTTTGAAGCTGTTCCAAAAAATAGAAATGGAAGGAAAACATCCAAACTCATTCTGTGAAGCCAGCATTACCTTGATTCCAAAACCTGACAAAGACCTCACTAAAAAGGAGAATTACAGACCAGTTTCCCTGATGAACACAGATGCAAAAATCCTCAACAAGATACTAGCCAACTGGATCCAACAATACATTAAAAGAATTATTCAATATGATCAAGTGACATTTATACCTGGGATGCAGGGCTGGTTCAATATCCGTAAAACAATCAATGTGACACATCACATTAATAAAAGAAAGGACAAGAACCACATGATCCTCTCAATAGATGCAGAGAAAGCATTTGACAAAATACAACATCCTTTCTTGATGAAAACCCTCAAGAAAGAAGGGATAGAAGGATCATATCTTGGGGCACCTGGATGGCTCAGTCAGTTGGGCCTCCAACTTTGGCTCAGGTCATGATCTCACTGTCTGTGGGTTCAAACTCCATGTTGGGCTCTGTGCTGTCAGGTTAGAGCCTGGAGCCTGGTTCAGATTCTGTGTCTCCCTCTCTGCCCCTCACCTGCTCACGCTCTTTCTCTCAAAAATAAATAAAGATAAAAAAAAAAAATAAAAAGGATCATACCTTAGCATCATAAAAGCCATATATGAAAGACCCACCACTAATATCATCCTGAATGGGGAAAAACTGAGAGCTTTCTCCCTAAGGTCAGGAACACGACAGGGATGTCCACTCTCACCACTGTTATTCAACATAGTATTGGAAGTCTTAGCCCCAGCAGTCAGACAACACAAAGAAATAAAAGGCATCAAAATTGGCCAGGAGGAAGTCAAACTTTCACTCTTTGTAGATGACATGATACTCTATATGGAAAACCCAAAAGCTTTCACCAACAAACTGCTAGAACTGATCCATGAATTCAGCAAAGTTGCAGGATATAAAATCAATGCACAGAAATCAGTCACATTCCCATACACCAATAATGAAACAACAGAAAGAGAAATCAAGGAATCCCATTTGCAGTTGTACCAAAAACCATAAAATGCCTAGGAATAAATCTAACTAAAGAGATGAAAAATCTACACACTGAAAACTACAGAAAGCTTATGAAAGAAATTGAGGAAGACACACAAAAAAAATGGGAAAAATATTCCATGCCCATTGATTGGAAGAACAAATATTGTTAAAATGTCAATACCACCCAAAGCAATCTACATATTCAGTGCAATCCCAATCTGAATAACAACAGCATTCTTCACAGAGCTAGAACAATCCTAAAGTTTGTATGGAACCAAAGCAATCTTGAAAAAGAAAACCAAAGCTGGAGGCATCACATTCCTGGACTTCAGTATGTATTACAAAGCTGTAATTATCAAGACAGTATGCTACTGGCACAAAAACAGACACTCAGATCAATGGAACAGAGAACCCAGAAATGGATCCACAAATATATGGGCAACTAATCTTTGGCAAAGCAGGAAAGAATATCCAGTGGAATAAAGACAGTCTTTTCAGTAAATGGTGCTGGGAAAACTGTACAGTGACATGCAGAAAAATGAACCTGGACCACTTTCTTATACCATACACAAAAATAAACTCAAAATGGATGAAAGACTTCAATGTAAGACAGTAAGCCATCCAAATCCTGGAGGAGAAAACAGGGAGCAACCTCTTTGACCTCAGCTGCATCAACTTCTTATTTGACATGTCTCCAGAGGCAAGGGAAACAAAAGCAAATATGAACCATTGGGACCTCATCAAGATAAAAAGCTTCTGCACAGTAAAGGAAACAATCAGCAAAAGTAAAAGGCAACTGACAGAATAGGAGAAGATATTTGCAAATGACCTACCAGATAAAGAGGTAGTGTCCAAAATCTATAGAGAACTTATCAAACTCAACACCCAAAAAACAATCCAGTAAAGAAATGGGCAAAAGGCATGAATTGACACTTCTCCAGAGAAGACTTCCAGATGGCCAACCGACACATGAAAAAATGCTCAACTCACTCATCATCAGGGAAATACAAATCAAAATCACAATGAGATATCACCTCACACCTGTCAGAATGGCTAACATTAACAACTCAGGCAACAACAGATGTTGGCGAGGATGCGGAGAAAGAGGATCTCTTTTGCACTGCTGGTAGGAATGCAAACTGATGCAGCCATTCTGGAAAACAGTATGGAGGTTCCTCAAAAAATTAAAAATAGAACTACCCTAGACCCAGCAATTGCACTACTAGGTATTTGTCCAAGGGATACAGGTGTGCTGTTTCAGAGGGGCACAGGCACCCCAGTGTTTATTTATAGCAGCACTGTTGACAATAGCCAAAGTATGGAAAGAGCCCAAATGTCCATCAACAGATGAATGGATAAAGAAGATGTGGTATATGTATATACACAATGGAGTATTACTCAGCAATCAAAAAGAATGAATTCTTGACATTTGCAACTACATGGATGGAACTGGAGGGTGTTAAGCTAAGCGAAATTAGTCAATAAAGACAAATATCATATGAATGGAGTATTACTCAGCAATCAAAAAGAATGAATTCTTGACATTTGCAACTACATGGATGGAACTGGAGGGTATTAAGCTAAGCGAAATTAGTCAATAAAGACAAATATCATATGACTTCATTCATATGAGGACTTTAAGATACAAAACAGATGAGTATAAGTACAAAAGGAAGCAAAAATAATAAAAATCAGGAAGAGGGACAAAACATAAGAGACTCTTAAATATAGAGAACAAACAGTGTTGCTGGAGGGTTGTCGAAGGGGGGATGATCTAAATTGGTAAGGGGATTAAGGAATCTACTCCTGAAATCATTGTTGCACTATATATATGCTAACTAACTTGGATGTAAATTAAAAAAATAATTAATTTTAAAAAATAAAATAAATAAAAATGGGCAGTGGACCTGAATATTCTTATAAAGACATACAGATGACCAACAAACACATGAAAAGATGTTCAGTATCACTAATCATCAGGGAAATATTTTCAGAATGGAAACACAATATAGCAAAACTTAGGGGAGGCAGGAAAAATAACTGATACAAGTTCATAGCAATAAATGCATATATGGAGAACCAAAAAAGATTTCATATAGACAACTTTAAACCTCACAGAACTAGAGAGAGAAGAATAAATGAAGCCCAAAGTTGACAGAAGGAAGTAACAAAGATCAGAACAGAAATAAATGAAATAAAGACTAAAAATAAACTAAGAGTTGGTTCTTTTAAAGATAAAATTAACAGACCTTTAGGTAGACTAAACAAGAAAAGAGAGAGAAAACTAAAATAAATGATCTCAAAATGAAAGAGGAGACATTACAACTGATACCACAGAAATACAAAGGATCATAAGAGACTGGCATGAATAATTGTACAGCAACAAATTGGACAACCAAAAGAAATGGATAAATTCCTAGGAACAAAACTTAACAAGAAGGCATCATGAAGAAATAGAAAACTTGAAAAGACTGATTATTATTAAGGAGATTGAATTGACAATCAAAAACCTCTCAACAAACAACATCCAGGACCAGAGGGCTTCCTGGTGAATTCTAAAAACATTTAAATAATTGGTACCAATTCTTTTGAAACATTTGCAAACAAAAAGGAGGGAACTCTTCCAAACTTATTTTGCAGGGCCAGCATCACTCCAGTGCCAAAACCTTGCAAGGATGCCACAAGGCAACACCGGCCAATATCCCTCATGAACATAGATGTGAAAATCATCAACAAAATATTACAAGTCAATATCAGCAATACATCCTAAGAGGGTCATACACCATTAAGTTGGATTTATTCCAGAAATGCAGAAATGGTTCCTCATCCACAAATCAGTGTGATACACCTCATTAACAAAATGAAGAGTAAAAAGCTTAAGATGATCTCAGTAGATGTAGAAAAAGCATTTGACAAAGTTCAATATCTTTTCCTGATGGAAACTCAACAAATGGTATAGAGGGAAGGTACTTCGACATAATGAAAGCCATATATTAAAAACCCATAGCTATCCTCATAATCCATGGTGAAAAGCTGAAAGCTTTTCCTTTAAGATCATGAACAAGATAAGGATGCCCACTCACACCACATTTATTCAAAATAGTATTGGAAATCTTAACAAGAGCAATTAGTCAAGAAATAAAATGCCTCTGGGGCACCTGGGTGGCTCAGTTGGGTGAATGTCTGTCTGACTTCGGCTCAGGTCATGATCTTGCGGTCTGAGTTCGAGCCCACGTCGGACTCTGTGCTGACAGCTCAGAACCTAGAGCCTGCTTCAGATTCTGTGTCTCCCTCTCTCTCTCTGCCCCCCCCCCCCGCTCATGCTCTCTCTGTCAAAAATAAATATTAAAAAGAAATTTAAAAAAAAGAAATAAAATGCCACCAAATTAGAAAGGAAGAAGTACAACTACCACTCTTTGCAGATGACATGACATAATATATAAGAAACCCTAAAGACTTTACCAAAAACTATTAGAACTAAAAAATTCAGTAAAGTTGCAGAATACAAAATAATATACAGAAATCTGTTGCATTCCTATACACTAATAACAAACCATCAAAAAATTTTTTAAGTTAATTTTAAAAAATTTAAATGCCATGATTATAGATATAGAGAGTAGATAGGTGGTTTCCAGGGGTAGGGCATGGGAGGTAGGAAAAATGGGTGCCAGGAGAAAAAGGTAAAAACTTCCAGCTAAAATAAGTTATACAGATGTAATATACAGTGTGGTGACTATAGTTAATATAATAAACTGTATATTTTAAAGCTATTAAAGAGCAAATCTCAAAAGTTCTCCTTACTAGAAAAACAAATTTTGTAACTATGTATGACAGTGGATATTAACTAGTATTATGTGGTTATCTTTCTGCAGTATTTGCAAATATCAATCATATGTCACACATGTGAACCTAATGTTACATGTTTATTATACCAATAAACATAAAAAGCTAAGTTCATCACCTCTAGACCCACCTTAAAATAAATGCTAAATGGAATTTGTCAGGTGGAAATAAAATGAAGCTAATTAACATATTTAAAATGTATGATTATTAGGTATAAAACTCACTGGAAATGGTAAATAGTCCAAAGTCAGATTCACTAAGATTGTTGTGGCAATTCATAATTCATTTACAACTCTAGTTTAAAAGTTAAAAAACAGGTGCGCCTGGGTGGCTCAGTCGGTTAAGCATCCGACTTTGGCTCAGGTCATGATCTCACTGCTCATGAGTTCGAGCCCTGCATTGGGCTCTGTGCTGACAGCTCAGAGCCTGGAGCCTGCTTCAGATACTGTGTCTCCCCCTGTCTCTGCCCCTCCCATGCTCATTCTCTTTCTCTCTCTGTCTCTCGATAATAAATAAGTGTTTTTTAAAAAAGCTAAAAAACATTAAAAATAACCATAACTATACTAATTTGTTATTGTATACAAAATATAAAAAATGTTCATTTTAACATCAATAACCTGAAGTTGAGGGGAGGGGTGGAGTAAAAGTGTAAAGTTATCTACTTAAATTAGGTTGTTATATCATATTTTATGTAAGCTTCATGGTAACCACAAAAGAAAAACCTGTACCAATTACAGAAAAGATTATGATAAAGGAGTCAAAGAATACTACTACAAAAAGTTATCACATCACAAAAGACAACTGCAAGAGATAAGCAAGGAACATAGGATCTACAAAACAGTCAAAAAATAAAATGGCAATTGTAAATCTTTATCAGTAATTCCTTTAAATGTAAATTGATTAAATTCTCTATTCAAACCACATAATTGCCAAGTGGATGAAATACAGATCCAACAATATGCCCCTACATGAGACTTTAGCTTTAAGACAAACATCATAGGCTGAGGGAAGGGATAGAAAAATGTGTTTCAATCAAATGGTAACCAGTAGAAATCAGGAGTAGCTATAATTATGTCAGACAAAATAGATTTTATGCTAAAAATCTACAAAAGAGACAAAGGTAATTTCATAATGATAAAAGGGTCAATCCATCAATTAAATATATCAGTTGTAAATATTTATGCATCCAACATCACAGCACCTATGTATAGAGAAATAAACAGCAATACAATGATAGAATGGATCTTATCAATGGATAGATCTATCCAAAAAATCAGTAAGGAAACAGTGGGATTTAAACAGTGGGATGTAAACAGTGCTATAGACAAAATGGACCTAACAGACATACACAGTACATTCCTTCCAACAGCAGCAAAATAAACATTCTTCTCAAGCACACAAGGAAAATTTTCTAGTATAGATAATATGGTAGGCCACAAAAGCCTTAGCAATTTTAAGATTGAAATCATAGCAAGTATGCTTTCTGAACACAATGATAGGAAACTAGAAGTCAACAGGAGGAAGAAAACTGGAAAATTCACAAACACATAAAAATTCAACATCACCTCCTAATTAACAATGGATCAAAGAAGAAATTAAAAGTAAAATAAAAAGTATCTTGAGGCAAATGAAAATGAAAACACAACATACCAAAACATATGGGTAGCAGCAAAAGCAGTTCTAAGAGAGAAGGTAATAGTGATAAATGCATACATCAAGAAAAAGGTCTCAAACAACTTAACTTACCAGCTCAAAGAACTAGAAAAAGAACAAAATAATCCCAAAGTTAGCAGAAGGTTAGAAATACAGAGCAAAAATAAATGAAATGGAGTATAGGAAGACAATACAAAATATTAACAGAACTCTAGGAGTTGGTTCTTTGAAGAGATGAAATTGACAAACCTTCAGCTAGGCCAACCAAGAAATAAGAGAGGACTTAAAATTATAAATAGAAGAGGAAACATTACAACTGATACCATAGAAATGCAGAGGATCATAGGAGATTACTATATACAACTATATGCCAACAAACAGTACAACTTAGAAGAAATCAGTAAATTGCTAGAAACATACAACCTACCAAGTCTGAATCATTAAGAAACAAAATCTGAACAGACCAGTTACTAATAAGACGACAGAATCCAGAATCGGCAATCAAAAATCTCCCAACAAAGAGAAACCGAGGGCCAGGTGACTTAACAATTGTATTCTACCACACTTTTTTTTTTTTTTTTTAATTTAAATTCAAGTCAGTGAACACAGTGTAGTATTGGTTTCAGGAGTAGAACCCAGTGATTCATCACTTCCATATAACACCCAGCACTCATCTCAACAAGTCCCCTCATTAATGCCCATCACCCATTTAGCCCATTCCCCCACCTTCCTCTCCTCCAGCAACCCTCAGTTTATTCTGTGTATCTCTATTTTTATCTTATTTTTCCTTCCTTTCCCCCATGTTCATCTGTTGCTTCTTTTTCTTTAATTTTTTTTTTTTTTAACATTTATTTACTATTGAGAGACAGAGAGAGCATGAGCAGAGGAATGGGAGAGAGAAAGGGAGACACAGAATGTGAAACAGGTTCCAGGCTCCTAGCTGGACAGCACAGAGCCCAACGTGGGGCTCGAACTCACAAACTGCGAGACCATGACCTGAGCCGAAGTCAGACACTTAACTGACTGAGCCACCCAGGCGCCCCTTGTTGTTTCTTAAATTCCATATGAGTGAAATCATATGATATTTGTGTTTCCATGACTGACTTATTTTGCTTAGCATAATACACTCTAGTTCCATCCACATTGTTGTAAATGGCAAGAGCAGGGACACTGAGGCCAAACTGCTTGGGTATAAACCCTGACTCTGCCTCCAATCGGTTGTGTGTGAATCTTGAGCAAATTATTTTTTGCTTATCTGTGCCTCTATTTCCCTACCTGGTAAATGGGGGTAAATATATAGAATTCACCTGCTACTATGTTTTGCAGGGTTAAATGAGTTAACATATGTAAAATGTTATATGTAAAACCAAGCCTGGCACATGATAGATGCTACATGCATGACTTTTATCATTTTTACTGCTGTAATGTATATTAATGACGTGTGTTGTATATTAGAACTGTTTTGATTATGTCTCAAGTGCTAATCTTGAGGAACTACATTGGTGGGGGTGTGTTTGGATTCATACCAAGGTATTAGAAATTTCTGATGCTTTGAATGCCACATTTTTTTTAAAGCTTTGAGTTAAAAAAACAAAAAAACAAAACTCAAGCTCCCTAACTCCTCCCTATCAGAATGAGAATTCCTGGTTCTTACCCTCTTCTTCCACAAGCTTATTGATGGACACAGGCTCCCTCTCCTTCTCCCTCCCCTCTACTACAGTCAGCATTGTCGCACTTGAGCTTTCTTGGAATGTTAAATCTTCACCCCCACGATGAACTGTAACAGTAATAATAGATTTTTATTTTTGTTTATTTTGTTTGCAGATAATACAGCAAACACACCAAGTAGTAGAAACTGAGCAAAGCAAGGAAATTGAGAAATGGAAAAGACTTGCACAGTTGAAGAATCGTGAGTTGGACAAGTTCCGCACAGAATTAGACTCAATATTAGATGTTCTTCGAGAACTGCACCGGCAGGGGGTGGTTGTGCCGGTTGCTTTTGCAGAGGAAGTGAATGCATCGGAGTATTACTAGCAACTGGGATTTTCTGTGACCTCATGGAAAGGCCTGATGATGGATGATGAATGGGATTGTGCCACTGTCAGAAAAAGGCTTTTGAAAACTAATGTTTCAGTATGTTGCCAGAAAGCAAATAGTACAAGAGCAACATTTCAAAATAAACTGCCCTAAACCAGTAAAAAAAAAAAAAAAAAGGAGAGAAAGAAAGAGAGAAAGAAAAAAACCATTATGCTGTATTTTACTGAAAATCATTAACCAGTCACATTTTAAGTAACTTCTGGACAAGTCCCTTTATGTCAGAGGATTAGAACTAGGGAGATGAGTTGTAAAAGGTCTAACTTAAATTCTAGATATGAAAAGAAAAAAACTGCTCATACTCCGCCATTTTTGACTAAGTGTGTATTAATCCTTGGTACCAGAAAAACAGCTCCTCTTTCTCATGGAAACATGGAGAAGAATGTGAGCACAGTGGTTTGAACAGTCACATCCATAGCCACCTGAGTGGCAGAGCTTCCACAGTATTTGACAAGAATTATAACTTTGTACAGGCAGACAAACTCACTTGTGTTGTCCCAGATTTCCACTTCTACCTCCGGGTGCCTCGTTTTCGCACCTGATATAAAAGGTGCAAAACGTATTTCACATTTTAAGAGGGGAATTTGATTTATTGTTTTAATCTTTTACGCTCCATGTCTTAAATGCTAGTCCTTTTTTGTAAGTCTAAGATTATAAACAGAATATAACATCTTTACTTTCTCTATTTAAAAAGTAATATATGTTCATTAGAAAAAAGTAAAAACATGCACATAAGTAGTTGGATTGTTATTTTTTACAATGCCCTTTTCCAAAAGCAGATAATATATGGAATACTGGTGTGTTAAAGCTGTAGCCACCTAATTTTCAAGTGTTTGGGCCCTGTGCTGTCCTATAGAAGTATAATATGAGCCACATGTAATTTTCAGTGTTCTTCTAGCAACATTTAAAAAGATAAAAAGAAATGAAATTAATTTGGGTAATTTATATAATCAATCTAAATATCAGTATAAAAATTGAGTTTTTACCTTTTTCCCCATACTTCGTCTCCAAAATCTGGTATATTTTACATTTCAGCACAACTCAGTTTGGACTAGCCACATCCCAAGTGCTCAATTACCATATGCCAGTAAGTGCAATTCTGAAATAATAATTAAAGGGTGAAATACTATGTAAAAGACGGGTAAAACAGATCTTGGTGAAATTATGAGTAGTAAATATGAAATGTGGAAATTAAATATAAGGAATGCAAGTAAAGTCTTAATGTTCAACATTTCATATGTCCTTAAGTTGGTAGAAAAAGCATTTTTTAAAGGTAGCTATTTTTTATGTGAAAGAATATTAAGTTATAAACTATTTTGGTTATTAATTGAGTGTATTTTTTTATTGTAAACCTATTAATTTATAGCTACATTCATCCCTCCCTCTGTCCTTTTGACTCTCCATCAGCCATTCGTTCCAAGCACAAACATGGTTAATTCTGAAACACAAGGAAGGGCCAACATCAAATAGATTATTACAGAGAAAAGTACATCCTGTGTTGATGAGGATTCTTTATTCTTTTGGAATAAGCTGTGCATATGGCAGGTGTTCAATTCTGTTTATAGATAGATCCCTAAGTACTATCAGAACTATTAGTTATACCTAAAATCCTCAGGAACCATGCTCCATTCCTTAGTCATTGCCCTAAGGGTCTAGGATGAGAACACAGAAGATAGAGAACACTTAGGCTATCCTGAATAGGAAGACTTTTATGAAGAATTAATCTCCAGAAATTATCAGTCCCCTGCTACCAATTACATCCCTCTCACAAGGTCACAAGTTACCTGCATCCACAGGGCAGGAGCCTCACCAGGATATATGGCTTGCTGCTGACACCACTGCTTTTGTGCAGAGGGATTTCTGATTCGATTACTTTGAGCCCATAGCATTCTAGAACTAGTATCAACGCATCACCCTTGGGAAATCTAGGCTTTAGTATTAGGGTCCCATTCCCTGTTACAAAAATCCTAAATTTGTGACTAAATGCCAAGAAGGTGAAAACAAGTATTTCTCTTTCCCACCCATACTGCTAAAAGCTCTGATTAAGTCGGATCCACAGGCACATTATGTATGGAGGTAATCCTATTCAGAGTAAGACGCTTTATAGTTACATAGCACTTCACGCTATCCTGCTTTGAAGAGCTCTTTAGCAATAGGTAGTAAGAGGAGTGGATTTGAAAGTTTTCCAAACCTCCCAAGTTACTGTAATTCTATTTTGGTATTTGAACCCATGAATTAGAGCCTTCCCTTGCAGTTTCTGTAGAAAAGTCAAAAATGGAAAGCACATATATTCTCTTTTAGCACCTGTCCAGCCCTAATTAGCCTATTTACTACTCCCCTCTAGTCTAAACCATAGCAGATCCGTTTGTCTCCAGGTTTGCTGAAAGCTTCAGTCACAACCACCTAAACATACAAATAGGAGTTGTGGGAGAGGAAGATGGCGGCATAGGACACTGGGCTCACCGCGTCCTGCTGACCACTTAGATTCCACCCACATCTGCCTAAATAACCCAGAAAACTGCCAGAAGACTAGAATGGACTCTCTGGAGCCAAGTTTAGATGAGAGGCCCATGGAAGAGGGTAGGAAGGGCAGAGAGGCAGTGCATGCTACCCGGACTGGCGGGAGGGAGCTGGGGTGGTGGAGGGGCAGCCAGCCCACCCGGCAAGGCAGAGCCCCCGAGTCTGGCTTGCAAAAGCGGAGGGGCCGGACGGAGTGTGTTCTGACAGCCAGCAGGACTTAACATCTGGAATGTTATAACTCAACAGCTCTGCTCAGAGAGTGGGAGAGTTGTTGAGCCTTGGAGGACAGAGCTCAGCTTGGTAGGGAACAAAGGCGCTGGGAAGCGCCATCTCCCTCACCCATCCCCCAACCAAAATTTCAAAGGGAATCAGTTCCCCTCAGGGAATTTGCTTGCACCACGCAAACACCCAACGTTGTGCTTGTGTGGATCCATCCCTCCGACGGGTCGGCCTCCCTCCCAGTGCCGCAGGGCCCCTCCTGAAGCAGACCACCGAAGGTAAAGCGAGCTGAGCCTGCCCCTCCTGCCCCTGTGCACCTTACGGATCCACCCCGGCTAATATGCCAGATCCCATGGAAGCAGTACCCCAAGACTGGCAGTGTGCAAGTAGCCCAGACAGGGGCCACACCACTCCACAGTGAGGCCTGCCCCTGGGAGAGGTGAAGATAAGGTACACACCAGTCTGACTGTGGCCCCAGTGCTGGGCTGGGGGCAGACATCAGGTCTGACTGCAGCCCCGCCCACCAATGCAAGTTACTCCAGACAGCACAGAGGAAGAGCCCTGCAGTTCCGCGCCACCCCAGGGACTATCCAAAATGAGGAAACGGAAGAATTCCCCTCAAAACAAACTCCAGGAAGTAGCGACAGCTAACGAACTGATCAAAAACGACTTAAGCAATGTAACAGAAAATGAATTTAAAATAATAGTCATAAAATTAATCGCTGGGCTTGAAAAAAGTACAGAGGACAGCAGAGAATCTATTACAGAGATCAAGGGACTAAGAAACAGGAGGAGCTAAAAAATGCTATAAATGAGGTGCAAAATAAAATGGAGGCGACCACAGCTTGGATTGAAGAGGCAGAGGAGAAAATACGTGAATTAGAAGATAAAATTATGGAAAAAGTGGAAGCTGAGAAAAAGAGAGATAAAAAAATCCAGGAGTATGAGGGGAGAATTAGAGAACTGACACAATTAAATGTAATAACATACACATAATTGGGATTCCAGAGGAGGGAGAGGGAAAGGTGCTGAAGGTGTACTTGAAGAAATCATAGCTGAGAACTTCCCTGATCTGGGGAAGGAAAAACACATTGAAATCCAAGAGGCACAGAGAAGTCCCTTCAGACATAACTTGAATAGATCTTCTGCACGACATATCATAGTCAAACTGGCAAAATACAACGATAAAGAGAAAATTCTGAAAGCAGCTAGGGATAAACATGCTCTAACATATAAAGGGAGACAGATAAGACTAGTGACGGATTTATCTACTGAAACTTGGCAAGCCAGAAAGGAATGGCAGGAAATCTTCAATGTGATGAACAGAAGAAGTATGCAGCCAAGAATCCTTTATCCAGCAAGTCTGTCATTTAGAATAGGAGATAAATGTCTTCCCAAACAAAAAAACTGAAGGAATCTGTCACCACTAAACCAGCCCTACAAGAGATCCTAAGGGGGATCCTGTGAGACAAGGTACCAGAGACATCACTACAAGCATGAAACCTACAGACATCACAATGACTCTAAACCCATATCTTTCTATAATAACACTGAATGTAAATGTACTAAATGCTCCAACCAAAAGACATAGGGTATCAGAATGGATAAAAAAACAAGACCCATCTATTTGCTGTCTACAAGAGACTCATTTTAGACCTGAGGACACCTTCAGATTGAAAGTGAGGGGATGGAGAACCATCTATCGTGCTACTGGAAATCAAAAGAAAGCTGGAGTAGCCATACTTATATCAGACAAACTAGACTTTAAATTAAAGGCTGTAACAAGAGATGAAGAAAGGCATTATATAATAATTAGAGGGTCTATCCATCAGAAAGAGCTAACAATTATAAATGTCTATGCGCCGAATACTGGAGCCCCCAAATATATAAAACAATTAATCACAAACATAAGCAACCTTATTGATAAGAATGTGGTAATTGCAGGGGACTTTAACACCTCTTACAGAACAACTTACAGAAATGGATAGATCATCTAGAAACATGGTCAGTAAAGAAACGAGGGCCCTGAATGATACATTGGATCAGATGGACTTGACAGATATATTTAGAACTCTGCATCCCAAAGCAACAGAATATACTTTCTTCTCGAGTACACATGGAACATTCTCCAAGATAGATCACATACTGGGTCACAAAACAGCCCTTCATAAGTATACAAGAATTGAGATCACACCATGCATACTTTCAGACCACAATGCTATGAAGCTTGAAATCAACCATAGGAAAAAGTCTGGAAAACCTCCAAAAGCATGGAGATTAAAGAACACCCTACTAAAGAATGAATGGGTCAACCAGGCAATTAGAGAAGAAATTAAGAAAAAATGGAAACAAACGAAAATGAAAATGCAACAATCCAAATGCTTTGGGATGCAGTGAAGGCAGTCCTGAGAGGAAAATACATTGCAATCCAGGCCTATCTCAAGAAACAAGAAAAATCCCAAATACAAAATCTAACAGCACACCTAAAGGAAATAGAAGCAGAAGCAGAGACACCCCAAACCCAGCAGAAGAATAGAAATAATAAAGATCAGAGCAGAAATAAACAATATAGAATCTAGAAAAACTGTAGAGCAGATCAATGAAACCAAGAGTTGGTTTTTTGAAAAAATAAACAAAACTGATAAATCTCTAGCCAGGCTTCTCAAAAAGAAAAGGGAGATGACCCAAATAGATAAAATCATGAATGAAAATGGAATTATTACAACCAATCCCTCAGAAATACAAGCAATTATCAGGGAATACTATGAAAAATTATATGCCAACAAACTGGACAACCTGAAAGAAATGGACAAATTCCTAAACACCCACACACTCCCAAAGCTCAAACAGGAAGAAATAGAAAGCTTGAATAGACCTATAACCAGTGAAGAAATTGAATCAGATATCAAAAATCTCCCATCAAATAAGAGTTCAGGACCAGATGGCTTCCCAGGGGAATTCTACCAGACATTTAAAGTAGATATAATACCTATCCTTCTCAAGCTATTCCAAAAAATAGAAAGGGAAGGAAAACTTCCAGACTCATTCTATGAAGCCTACATTACTTTGATTCTAAACCAGACAGAGACCCAGTAAAAAAAGAGAACCAATATCCCTGATGAATATGGATGCAAAAATTCTCAATAAGATACTAGCAAATTGAATTCAACAGCGTATAAAAAGAATTATTAGCCATGATCAAGTGGGATTCATTCCTGGGCTGCAGGGATGGTTCAACATTCACAAATCAATCAATGTGATACATCACATTAATAAAAGAAAAGAACCATATGATCCTGTCAATCGATGCAGAAAAAGCATTTGACAAAATTCAGCATTCTTTCTTAATAAAAACCCTTGAGAAAGTCAGGATAGAAGGAACATACTTAAACATCATAAAAGCCATTTATGAAAAGCCCACTGCAAATATCATCCTCAATGGGGAAAAACTGACAGCTTTCCCCCTGAGATCAGGAACACGACAGGGATGTCCACTCTCACCGCTGTTGTTTAACATAGTGGTGGAAGTTCCAGCATCAGTAATCAGACAACAAAAGGAAATCAAAGGCATCAAAATTGTCAAAGATGAAGTCAAGCTTTCACTTTTTGCAGATGACATGATATACATGGAAAATCCAATAGACTCCACCAAAAGTCTGCTGGAACTGATACATGAATGCAGCAAAGTCGCAGGATACAAAATCAATGTCCAGAAGTCAGTTGCATTCTTATACACTAATAATGAAGCAACAGAAAGACAAATAAAGAAACTGATCCCATTCACAATTGCACCAAGAAGCATAAAATACCTAGGAATAAACCTAACCAAAGATGTAAAAGATCTGTATGCTGAAAACTATAGAAAGCTTATGAAGGAAATTGAAGAAGATATAAAGAAATGGAAAAACATTCCATGCTCATGGATTGGAAGAATAAATATTGTTAAAATGTCACTACTACCCAAAGCTATATACACATTCAATGCAATCCCAATCAAAATTGCACCAACGTTCTTCTCAAAGCTAGAACAAGCAATCCTAAAATTTGTATGGAGCCATAAAACTCCCCGAATAGCCAAAGTAATATTGAAGAAGAAGACCAAAGAGGGAGGCATCACAATACCAGACTTTAGCCTCTACTCCAAAGCTGTCATCATCAAGACAGCATGGTATTGGCACAAAAACAGACACATAGACCAATGGAATAGAATAGAAACCCCAGAACTAGACCCACAAATGTATGGCCAACTAATCTTTGACAAAGCAGGAAAGAATATCCAATGGAAAAAAGACAGTCTCTTTAACAAATGGTGCTGGGATAACTGGACAGCAACATGCAGAAGAATGAAACTAGACCACTTTCTTACACCATTCACAAAAATAAACTCAAAATGGATAAAGGACCTGAATGTGAGACAGGAAACCATCAAAACCCTAGAGGAGAAAGCAGGAAAAAACCTCTCTGACCTCAGCCACAGCAATTTCTTACCTGACACATCCCCAAGGGCAAGGGAATTAAAAGCAAAAATGAACTATTGGGACCTCATCAAGATAAAAAGCTTCTGCACAGCAAAGGAAACAATCCACAAAACTAAAAGTCAGCCGATGGAATGGGAAAAGATATTTGCAAATGACACATCGGACAAAGGGCAAGTATCCAAAATCTATAAAGAGTTCACCAAACTCCACACCTGAAAAACAAATAATCCAGTGAAGAAATGGGCAGAAAACATGAATAGACACTTTTGTAAAGAAGACATCCAGATGGCCAACAGGCACATGTAAAGATGCTCAATGTCACTCCTCATCAGGGAAATACAAATCAAAACCACACTCAGATATCCCCTCACTCCAGTCAGAGTGGCTAAAATGAACAAATCAGGAGATTTAGATGCTGGAAAGGATGTGGAGAAACGGGAACCCTCTTGCACTGTTGGTGGGAATGCAAACTGGTGCACCGCTCTGGAAAACAGTGTGGAGGTTCCTCAAAAAGTTAAAAATAGACCTACCCTATGACCCAGCAATAGCACTGCTAGGAATTTACCCAAGGGATACAGGAGTGCTGATACATAGGGACACTTGTACCCCAGTGTTTATAGCAGCACTCTCAACAATAGCTAAATTATGGAAAGAGCCTAAATGTCCATCAACTGACGAATGAATAAAGAAATTGTGGTTTATATACACAATGGAATACTACGTGGCAATGAGAAAGAATGAAATATGGCCCTTTGTAGCAACGTGGATGGAACTGGACAGTGTTATGTTAAGTGAAATAAGTCATACAGAGAAAGATAGATACCATATGTTTTCACTCTTATGTGGATCCTGAGAAACTTAACAGAAGTCTATGGGGGAGGGGAAGAAAAAAAAGAGGTTAGAGAGGGAGAGAGCCAAAACATAAGAGACTCTTAAAAACTGAGAACAAACTGAGGGTTGATGGGGGGGTGGGTGATAGGTATTGAGGACGGCACCTTTTGGGATGAGCACTGGGTGTTGTATGGAAACCAATTTGACAATGAATTTCATATTAAAAATAATAATAATAAACATACAGATAGGAGGGAACATTCCTTCCCACCCACACTCACTTTGTAGGATTGTTGTTAAGAAATAAGTTTGAAGGGCAGTATCTACTCTATAGATAGGGGAAATATATAGGAAGAAAGGAAACATGGAGTTTCATCAGAACAAAATGAATTAGTAAATTCAGGAACAAGCGAAATGGACAACTTTGTGGAGAAGCAGACAAAACAAAACAAAACAAAAAAGTAATTGTACCAGTTAAGCATCTCTAGAGCACAAAAGTGAAGAGGCAAGAACGGCAGGACTCTGATCCAGCAAGCTATTCTCATTAAGCCTTCCCTTGCACTTGAACTCTTAATGGTCACTTGCCAATGGTCCCCTGCCAATAGTCCCCACCTCAGGGTACTGATATTACAATGAGAAAATCCTGATGCAGGGGACAGATGGTAGTAGACTGCACATGATCTGTGTTTAAGACCTTTCTTGGAGAAAGGTCTGGAAGGGATTTTGGAGAAGAATTTGTAAGGTAGGCAAAAGTAAAGTCATAAGGGAAAGGATATTCATAAAAGGGTTAAACTGAGCCTGCTTATTAGAAAAGACTGAGTGGAATGAAGCCCAGGGACAGGGTTTCCTCACTAGCTCTGGGCAGTAAGTGTAAACAATCACAGATTTGCATGCCCATGTCTTACCTGTTAAGCTCATTATCATGGCCACATGTAAGGATCCCTAATAAGAACCAGCAGGTGCTCATCCCCTGGCTTGGGATCAGAGCCTTCACAGCAACTCAGTCCCTCATACATTGTAGGGGCTTAGTAAACGAATTGCTTTTTGTCCCCTGGCCTTCATCTACAAGTACAACCCTCGCCTCCCTCCAGTCCCCAGGGACTATATCTGCACTCTACAACAGGATAACGTTGGGTCTGCAGCTCTACCTTTCCTCTCTGAGTGCTGGCCCCTATTCCCAGTTCCTGCCAGAATTACCCACTGTTCTCAAAAAGTCAACTTGTTTGAAACCAGCTCCTCATATTTCTTCCTGAAAGCAGCTGCCCACTCCCCTGGGTTTCAACGTTCTCCAGACAGCTCTAAACCTTGAGGCATTCTCAACTGTCAGCCAATTCGGGATGCTAGAACAAATTACCATAGATTAGGTGGCTTCAACAACAAACATTCATTTCTCATAGTTCTGGAGGCTGGGAAATCCAAGATCAAGGTGTGCGATGACAGTTTGCTTCCTGGATTGAAGAGGTCTGTCTGCTTGTTGTATCCTCACAGGGTGGAAAATAGAGAAGCAAGTTCTCCAGGTCTTTTTATAAGAGCACTACTCTCATTCATGATGGCTCTGCCCTTACAACTTCATCTAATCCTAATTACCTCACAAAGGGCCCACCATCACACTGGGGATTGGGTTTCAACGTATAAATTTTGAGGGGACATATTTAGTCCACATCAACTAACTCTCCTCGACATGTGGTCATCAAACCTGTAGCCAATTTCTTCAAAATAATGCCTGTATCTCCCTGTCCCTTTCCACCCCCACATCCACCAGCACTGAAACCCTGTCACCATTTTACTCCTTTTAGTGTAGAGATGAAATTGCCCCTATGCTTTCCACACCCCAAATAGCCTGCAAAACAACATTGCCAGGCAGTTCTTTCTAAAGCTCTGCTTGATGCATACAGGCTTCCCACTTGACCCAGTTGCTTTTTAGGTGTAAATGTTAGAATCCTTACCCTAATCCTTCAAGGCACTACTCGGTGTGACCCAGCCTTCCTCTCCACACTCCATTCCAGACCTCTAATCTATTACACAAATACTCCCTATACCAGTTTTCTATTACTGCTTTAACAAATTACCACAAACCTGACGGCTTAAAACAGTACAGATTTATCATCTTACCATTCTGTAGACCAGAGTTCCAACACAGTTCTCATTGGGATAAAATCAAAGTATCAGCAGAGCTGCATTCTTTCCAGAGACCCTGGGAGAAAATGTCTCTCTGTTTCGTCCTGCCTTTCCTTCTTTTCCACCTACATATGTTGGCATTGCCCCTCCCTCCATCCTCATAGCAACCTTGCATCTGAGCATTCTTCCATACCTCTGACTGAAGGCCCAGCTGGGAGAGGTTCTCCTCTTTTAAGGACCCAAATGATTAGATTGGTTCTACCTGGACAATCCAGATGCTCTTCCCATCTCCCCACTGCAGGATCCTTAACACCTGCAAAGTCCCTTTTGCCATGTGAGTACCTTTTCACAGGTGGCTACCTTGGGGAAGGTCAGCAGAGAGCATTATTCTGCCTACCACACTCCTCTCATTCAAACCAATCTTCTAATCTTCTAACCACGCCGTCTATACTAACACCTTTGTTTATGTCCTCCTCCTTTCCATTTGACTATCTCCCCCCTACCACGTCCTTTGTTCACCACACCAGATTTTCACGATCATATTCTTCTCTAAATGGAACATATATTCTACATCTACTGCCTGGTTATAGCTCTCCTTGTATACATACACATACACTCATCCCTGTTCATCTCTTTATTTTCCTAGGATCTTCTAGAGGAATCAGTTCCACGATGATAATGGCAGCAATGGCACAGGCCTCTTAAGGACTCTAATAAAAAAGGAATCACTGCAGAGCTGCCACAGAACTAGGCTTAGAAGTAAATAACTGCTATAGTGTTTATGGAACCTAATAGTCAATCATTTTTTAAAAATTTTATGTCACTATATATATAAGGTTTTAAGGCAAATTTTCTGTAACCACTAACAGATTTTTAGAAAAAAACAAGGAGATTTCTATCTTCTAACAAATTGCCTTTGAAACATGATGCTTTAAGCAACATTAGTGCTCTCTTGCAAATGAACAGGATTTATATAATCTCACCAGATGTAATGAATATGGAAAGACTAAGGGACAAAACCAAAAAGCCATTCATAAGTGTGAATTTGAACCTCAAATTCCTCACAGGAGAAACCATTATTCAAGGTGAGTATCACATTGACATGATGCCTGAATATGATAAGATAGCTGATTTCCCTACTCATATAATTATGCTGCTAATGTGTTAGAAACTAAAACAATTTCCTTGTTGTATTTGTTCCTAATAAGTATGGAACAGTTTAGACTCTATAAAATCAGACTAAATATATCCCCATACTGCCAGATCACTGAGCTAAATCTCTCCCATAAGAAGGACATGACTATACTCCTAGAAAAAATCTTCCTGAGAATAACAGGCTTTTGGAAGGTAGGGGAATTACTACAAGTTCCCCCCAGTTGAGGACTAGAATAGAGCTGAAGGGGACCAGTGGAAATTTAGTAGGTCTGAGTCAAGGTATCCCTGCCCTAGTAGACAAAGATATCATTGCCATCTTTAAAGATATGACATTCTCCCAAAAGTTTAATGAAGAGGGACTCTGTGAACAATAGATTGACACAGCTGCATAATTATCAACACAAGTCAATTAGAATATGTTTTGATATTTGGACAATGATTATCCTATTATTCTTTGAAAGTGCAGTAATAGCAACAAGTAATCAGGCCTGACAGAACATGGAGATAACAAACAATAAACCATTCTTAATCTGTTGGACTCCTTGACAATATGCAGGAGATGAGCTAGATATCTTTGCAGATCTCTCTTAATGCAGGGCTCACACCTGCAAAGGCTAAAGCTCTTTTTTCAGCAGAGGGAACAAATCAAGATTCCTGATCCGGTGAAGTTTACTAGATGGCAAGAAGATCAGAAAAGTACACAGAGCCAAGTATGAATAAATGCAGTTAAGTGTCATATGGAGTGTGAATGGAGCACAGGAGAAAAAGAAGAAATCCCTTTCACCTGGGACCTGGAAAGCTTCTTTTGGAAAATGTGGCTTTGGGGATGGATCTTAAGAAATGGGTGGAATTTTGGCAGAACAGGATGTAAGGAAATTCCAAAAACTGATTCCAAAATTCAGACAGAAACACAAAGGACCCCAGATAGTCAAAACAATTTCAAACAAGAAGAACAAAGTCGGGGACTTACACTATCTGATTATAACACTAACTATGAAGCTACAGCAGTCAAGAAGTATGATTTGGCATAATATAGGCAAATAGGACAATGCAACAGAATAGAATATCCAGAAATAAGCCAACACATGTACACGCATGCTGGAAAACTGATTTTCAGTAAAGGTGCAAAGGCAACTCAGTACAAAAGGTTCTTTTCAACAAGTAGTGCTGAAACAATCAGATTCCTAATGCAAAAAATAAACTTTGATCATACATCACAATATATGTAAAGATGAACTCAAAATGGATCATAGACTTTAATATAAAACCTAAAACTATAAAACTTAAAGAAAAAAAGATTAAACATTTATGACCTTGAGTTTGGTGAAGATTTCTTTGACATGACACCAAAAATATGACCTATTTTAAAAAGAATTGATAAATTCAACTTCACCATAATAAGCAACTTCTGCTCTTCGAAGACTCTATTAAGCAGACAAAAAGACAAGCTATAGGCTGACAGAAACTATTTGCAGATCATATATCTGATCAAAGATTTATACCCAAAATAAAGAACTCTCAAAAGTCAGTAATAAAACAAACACCCCAAATAAGACAATGAGCCAAAGACATGAAAAGACACTTTACCAAAGATATCCAGATGCAAAATAAGCTTATGAAGAGATGCCAAATAGCATTGATTATTAGTGAAATGCAATTGAAAACCATAATGAGATAGGACTAAACACATATATTAGAATGGCTAAATTTTTAAGAGATTGATCTTACAAAGTGTTGGTAAGAAAGCAAAACAAACCAGAATTTATACACTGTGAGGAATTTAAAACTATATAACCATTTTAGAAAATGTCCAGCGGTTTCTTAAAAAGAAACATCTATTGGGGCGCCTGGGTGGCGCAGTCGGTTAAGTGTCCGACTTCAGCCAGGTCACGATCTCTCGGTCCGTGAGTTTGAGCCCCGCGTCGGGCTCTGGGCTGATGGCTCAGAGCCTGGAGCCTGTTTCCGATTCTGTGTCTCCCTCTCTCTCTGCCCCTCCCCCATTCATGCTCTGTCTCTCTCTGTCCCAAAAATAAATAAACGTTGAAAAAAAAATTAAAAAAAAAAAAAGAAACATCTATCTGCCATATGACCCAGATGTTCCTCTTCTAGGTGCTTAAGAAAATAAAAGCACATGCCAATATAAAGATTTGTAAGCAAATATTCATAGAAGTTTTATCTATAATAGCCAAAATTGTAAATAACCCAAACATCTATCAACAAGTAAATGGATAAAAAAAAATACAACATGGGTGATCTCAAAATAATTACGTAAGAAGCCAGACAAAACAAGAGTAGATAGCACATGATTGCATTCATATAAATATCTTGAAAATACAAACCAATGTATAGTGACAGACAGCAGATCAATTGTTTCCCGGGGAAGAGGTGGGGAGGGAGGGATTACAAGTGGGTATGAGAAAACTTCTGTGGGTGATAAACATATTTATTATCTTGGTTGTGGTGATGGTTTCTTGGGTGTCAAAGTGTATTAAAAAGTACACTTTAAATACATAAAAATCATTCTGTCAAGTATACCTCAAAGTTGTTTTTGAAAAAGCAATTGAGTACTGACCTACCTCAATGGCTGACTGGAGCAAGATGATCACCCCAAACTCTACCTGCCTAACAGGAAGTAGGGAAGCTTCTCTCATGGAAGACATCATTTGTAGCATCAATCGATTTCATTCACAATGTCTGCCAAATAAGTAAACAATTTCCAGACATGCAAAGTGTCCAGGCTATATGATTTAATAATACGAGAATAGGAAACATTAGCAAGTGCAAACACAAGTGGTCCAGGTATCAGGGTTAGCAAATGAAGACTTTTAAAATAATCACTTTCAATGTGTTCGATAAACTAGAGGAAATGGTGGACAAAACAGATAAAAGGATAAAGATTTGCACCTACGAAATATACTGAAATGTATTTTTTAAAAGAATCAAACTGAGGGGCGCCTGGGTGGCTCAGTTAAGCGACCAACTTCGGCTTAGGTCATGATCTCACGATTCTCCAAGCCTGGAGCCTGCTTTGGATTCTGTGTCTCCCTCTCTCTCTCTCTCTCTGCCCCTCCCCTGCTTGCTGTCTCTCTCCCAAAAATTAACATTAAAAAAAAAAATCAAACTGATATTCCAGAACGGAAGCTTTTAGTTCTTGAAATACGGGAAACTGAGATTAATTTGGATCCCTTTACAAAGGAAAATGTTCAGTAATACTGAGTAAAACAAAACAACAAAAATAGTATAGAGCTAACCATGAAGAAAAGAATTCTCTGATGACAAAAATAAACAGGAAACTTTTAAAGCCAGAATGGTAAGCTTGTGAGCTGATGCCACAGCACCCTGGGGACAGGGTTTTAATCTGCATCCTCAAGTGGGTTAAAATACCCACTCAGAAAAAAGGGGTTCATACCAGGCATAGAAACTGTCTTGCTTTCCTGAGACCCTTCAGTGAAAGGGAGGCAAGGAACTCCATACACTGACATAGATAAGGGATGAGGACATTGGTTATACCAGGGTTCCTAAGAAAAACAAGACCTCCCTTAAAAAACATCTAAACTCCAAGCTCACACTTCATGTGGAGGTGGGATCCAAATTTATACTATATATGAGGCAGGAAGCCCCAAGCAAAAGTTTAAAAATAACATAATTCCAGATTTATCACTCAGGGAAATTTTTATTTTTTATTTTTTTTTAAATAATTAAAAAAGTTTAATGTTTATTTATTTTTGAGAGAGAGCAGGGAGGGTTAGAGAGAGAGAGAGAGAGACGCATATAGAATCCAAAGCAAGCTTCAGTCTCTGAGCTGTCAGCACAGAGCCCAACACGGGGCTTGAACCCATGAACAGAGAGAGATCATGACCTGAGCTGAAGTCAGAAACTTAACCAACTAAGCCACGCAGGCACCCCACTTAGAGAAATTTTTATAAAACCAGGATGCGTGAGACAATCATAGAAAAAAATACTGCTCACTGTAAAGAAGCTCATGCAACTACACACACACACACACACACACACACACCAGTTGGAAACAATTGACTATAAAAAGTAGCAAACCCAAAACCCCCCAAGATGATTAGTATTCCAGAGCCTAAAATTATGAAACAATCGGGGTGCCTGGGTGGCTCAGTCAGTTAAGCGACCCGCTTCGACTCAGGTCATGATCTCAAAGTTGGTGGGTTTGCAGGCTCTGTGCTGCTCAGAGCCTGGAGCCTGGAGCCTGCTTCAGATTCTGTGTCTCTTGCTCTCTTTCTACCACCCCCCTCCCCGTTCGTGCTCTGTCTCTCTCTCTCTCTCTCTCTCTCAAATAAACATTAACAAGTTTCTTAAACTATGAAACAATAAAAGAGAGCATAAAATGACTATGGCTAAATCCTCCTTTAAAAATATAAATCATAGAAAATTTAATGGAAAATATTAGGACCTCATGAGAAAAGAACAGGTGGATTGTTTTAAAAGAGCCCAACAGAACTTATGGAAACAAAATATATACAACAATTGGTACATCAAATTCAACAAGTTAAACAACAGACTTGAACTTTCAGTATCCAGTATGTTTATTAAAATTCAAGAATAATCTCTCAAACAGTTGTTTAAAAAATAAATAGATAAATAGTTTAAAAAGAAAATAAAAACTACACTAGAATTAAATTTTAAAAAGAGAGAGAGAATAAAAACAAATGAGCCAAAATGGAGCATGTAGAATAGGTCAATCACTATTTTAAGTGCTTTATATGTTTTATCACTTACTGCTCACTAACTTTTAGGTGGATGTTATCCCTTCTTGTTTATGAGGAAACAGTATCTAGGCACCCTGGCGAAGATGGCACAGTTAGCCAGTAATGAAACCCATCTCAAACAGACTATTTCCAGACCACATACTCTTGAGCACGGCTGCATGGTGTAAAGAAAAGAGAAAAGCAGAGCAAAGTAAATAGAAATCACAAAATAAGAGGCTAGAAAGCAAGCATCATCAGTAATCAGGGAACAAACCTGCAAGTTAAAAGATTTACAGATTGTTTCCCTGAAACAAAGCACAATTAAAATTTAAAACAGATTGAAAGTTACAAAGAACACATAAAGAGGTCAAACATTGGAGACAGAAAAAAAAAATCAAGTAAATACTAACCAACAGCGAGGGACCCATTGAAGCCTTCACCAGGTTCTCCATTTCTTGGAACCCAGTTTGATGTGCCGCCAGGCAACTCTACACCTGAGCAACAGACCGAGTCTCCCAGAGCCTTAGTTCTCCCGCCTGTAAAATAAATATAAATACATATAAGAAACAGTCCATCCCTCCCTCCAGCCAGTTTTTATCGGCTGCCTCCTGTGTTTCAGGCACCTGTCTGGCCCTGGCAGAGCTTACATTCTAGTAAGAGGGACACGAAGGAAACCGCAGACATCGTAATCATGCAAATTGTACAGTATGGTAGGTGATAAGTGCAGTAGAGAAAGAAAAACAGAGTATGATCAGGGAGATAGGGTTCTGGCCAGGAATAAGGGGAAGGCAGTGCCCAGTTTGAAAGAATGGCCAGCGTAAACCTCACTAAGAACATTGAGGAGGGGGCTGTTGCTACTCGGGATCCAACAAAGCACTACAACGAGGTGATGTCAACACCAGAGATTTGCTGTCTCTCAATTCTGAGGCTGAAAGTCTGAGATCAATGTATCAGTCAGCAGGACTGCTTCCTTCTTAAGGCTGTTGAGGGGAAGTCTGCTCCAGGCATCTCTCCTTGGCTTATCTTCTCCCGACTTTTCTTCACGTGGACTTCATCCTATGCGTGTCTCTGTGTCCAAATATTCCCTTTTTATAAGGACACAAGTCATATTGGATGAGGGCCCACCCTCGTGACCTCTGCTCCAACCCTGTTTCCAGATAAGGTCACATTCTCGGGCTTTAGGGGATAGGACTTTAACGTGTGATTTTGGCAGGTTGGGAGAGGGCACGATTTGACCCATAACAGGGGGCATTTGAGGAAAAAGCTAAAAGAGGTGAGAGAGTGGGCCAAGTGGACATCTAGAGGAAAAACGTACCAGACAGAGAGACTGGCCAGGGCAACAGCCCTTAGACAAATGTCTGATGTTTTCAAGGAATAGCAGGAAGGTCAGTGGGCTGGAGCAGGGTGAGCAGGGTGAGCCGGGGGGAGAACAGATGAGATCAGCTGGGGGATGGAGGGAGGAAAGCCTTGAGGTCAGTATAAGGACTCTAGCTTCTTTGCTGAGCGACACTGGAAGCCATTGCAGAGTTTTGAATGTTTATTTATTTTGAGAGAGAGAGAGAGAGAGCAAGCACAAGCAGGGAAGGCGCAGAGAGAGAGGAAGAGAGAGAGAATCCCAAGCAGGCTCCATGCTCAGCATGGAGCCCAACACAGGGCTCAGTCCCATGACCCCGGGATCATGACCTGAGCCGAAATCAAGAGTCAGACACTTAACCGACTGAGCCACCCACGTGCCCCCATTGCAGCGTTTTGAGCAGAGAGGTAATCAGACTTAACTTATATTTAAAAGGATCATTTAAGCCTCTGTATTGAGAGTTCTCATAGTGGGGTTACAAAAATTAAGTTAGCACAGAGGCTGCTTGGTACCCAATAAATGTCATCTGTTACTGTTTATAAGGGTTCTGGCGATGTCCCACCCAGATTCCTTTACTAGCCCGTTTGTCATTCCCAGCTTTGGGGGCAGTGTTGGTCCACTAGTTCTCCATTCTCTGGAGAATTGTCATTGATCAAAGCAAAAGCCACCTTCCCCTGACCAGCTTGGAGTTACAAAAGGTCATGCCCCAGCCTCAAGAGGGAATGATTCTGTGGTGCAATTTGTGCCTCTTGTCTAATGGAATGAATACATGTGACACAGTGAGAAGTCTCACAATGTTCTTGAGAATGTGACACATGGAGAAACACTGCCAAATTGGGCTTTAAGGGACAGAGAGAGGACAAGATGAAAGTAGGCTGTGAGACCCCCCCCAAAGTTCTACATGCAGGAAACAGGTTGATAAACTACTCCATTACAAATACATTTAAGAAAAAGAAAGGATGATTGAAAGGGCAGAGCTGCAGGCCCAGAGGGCAAAGCCATGAGCCACAGAGGATTATTTCCAGGACAACTGAATGGAGTTAGCCCAAATGAATTTCAAAATTGCTTAGGACTGGTGAGTCCTTTTTTCCTTCCAGTTTCTCCCTTTTGGAACAGATGTCTATAACTGGTCTGATGTGCTTGTCCCACCATTGTATTTTGGGAACAAATTACTTGTTCTCTAGTTTCACAAGCCACAGATGCAGAATTTTTCCCAAGATGGATCGTACCCAGGGTCTCACCCATACCTGAGTTAGATAATTATGATGATGAAATTGGGACTTTTGAGCTAATAAGATTTAGACTATAAATTGGATTTTGAGTTGATGCTTTATAATTGAGACTTTGGAGGATGTTGGGATGAGGTGAATATATTTTACATGTGAGGTGCTCATGAATCTTTGGGGCCAAAGGGAAGACTGTAGGCTAACACCCTCCCAAAACATGTCCAAGTCATAATCCTTGAATTTGTGAGTATGTTACCTTACATGACAAAAGGAATTTTGCATATGCAATTAAGAATCTCAAATTGGGAGATTATCACGGGTAATCTAATGCAATTGGATTATAAGGGTCCTAATGGGTCCTTATAGGAGAGAGGCAGGATGGTCAGAGACAGAGGTATAAAGTAGGAGCAGAGGATGGAGTGATACAAAGTCCTAAGCCAAAGAGTGTGAGTAGCCTCTGAAAGCCGGAAAAGGCAAGGAAGTGGATTTTTCTCTAGAGCTTTCAGATGGAATACGGCTCTGATGACACCTTGATTTTAGCCCACTGACACTGATTTTGGACTTCTGTGCTCTAGAACTATAACAGAATAAACGTGTGTTGCTTTAAGCTAAATTTGTGGTACTTTGCTACAGTAGCAACAGGAAATGAATTTAGGATCCAACATGACCATGAAGAACATGTTGCCTGCTGTGTTGTAAGAAGTTCTTTGTCTCTGAGCCAGGAGTCTCATGTCTTCTGCCAGCATCCACAAAACTGGACCTGGCTTACGTTGATAGCTTGCAGGAGGTGTAAAATCTTATACCCTTCACAGTTTTTGACATTTAGTTAATAAGAATGATGGTATGGTCATAGGTATTTTTCCAACTTCTAGTAACACTCTTCTAATGAATCTATTTCTAAATAAGATACCACTTAAATAGCTTTGAATCTTAAGAAATAGCCTATGGTTTATATTTGGTTGTTTAAGTGATGAATAGTAATATTCATATTAGTAAAAGTTAATAAAATCAGCATTCTTTAATGAAAATAGCAAGTATCTATTTGCAAAAATGTGCTAATTACAAGAAATGTTCCATGCTTTGTTCTACTGTTTAATGTTAGAGTCTTAAAGAATAATATTTTCCTCAAAAGATATTATAGAAAAGGGATTTCTTCTGGTGGGATAACTCCCAAATGAAATCTGGTGCATGACTCAGACCAACTGGGCTCCTAGAGATGACAGAAATTAGGAAGCATTATAAACATGGAATAATTCTTAAAGGAAATGAAAAATTTGGATGTGTGAGAACAAAGAACCAGAGAAAATTCCTGTGCAAATGCATTTATTTTTTAGCTTTAGCAAGACAGGTGGTAAACAAATTCATGATGAAAATGCCACCCAGAGATTAGCAGTTGGCCATGCAAGCAACTGTGTGCACAAAACCAAGTTGTTTCCAATACCAGTGTGCAGACTGGATTCTTTCATGAAATTAACTCTGTGTTGCACCAGGCCACCCTGCATATCTGTTGGTGGGGATTTACAACCCATTCACCATCTCAGCTCAAAGTCCATACACGAGTCACATGACTATCACCTACACACCTGGCAAATAAATAGCATGGCAAGTACTCTTCTTGTGACAGACGCACGCCAACACAGAGATACAAAAGGCACCTCCTCTCACTGAGCTGACAACCTTCTCTACATTTCTGGGAACAAGAGTGCCATGCAATGTACCATGAATTGGTACCATGAATTGGTTCATTCTGGGAGAAGAGGGGCAGGGCTGGCCCTAGCTTTTAGCATGGGTGGCTGGAGGTTCTCAGAAGAGCTGTTTCAGTACAATCAAAGAAATGTTGGCCATGGTGACTGAGAGATGTGTCTTCTGACCTCCTCATAGATGCTTGGACCTCTGACAAAAGCTGGGCTCAGTTAAGGGCTGAGTGGAAGGTACCAACATAGGGCATCCTACAAGAGATAGGAGGCAGTGCCCTGGTTTATACTGCGTTATGTACATTCCAGCTTCTTCTGGATGCAAAGTCACAAATTCACAAAATATTAGAGCTGGGATGAGTCATCTACTTCAAACTCATGTTACAACGAACAATGTGGCAGCCCAGAGAGGTAAAGCAACTTGCTAAAAATAGAGCGTGGTGGTGGCAGGGCCAGACTGGAATGCAGCATGCTAACCCCCATTCAAGAACACTGACACTCTGTGCAGCCAAACTTTTCAACAACAAGGAAGATGAGACCATGCAAATACTTTATTCTCAAAAAAGCCTGAACTGTGTTTAAAGGCACAGAAGCTCAGCTTCTTCAGCTCTTTTCTGAGGGGGCTCTCTTCTCTGTGTCTTTCTTTCTATCTCTGTCTCCCATGTCTCCCCCCAACACACACAAACAACTTTGGTCAGTGGAGATTTCTTGCTTTACAAAGACGGATCCAACATCTCCAGGAAGACACTTTACAGAGTACGTTTCTCAATCCAGGTCTTTGTGTGAGGTCTGGGAAACTGGCTTATTTTCTAGAACAATAGGTGGTTCTGAAATCAGAAGATCATCCTCCCCAAAGGAGGAGTTCTGGTCTGTGTTCACGAAGTTGGGGATGTCAAACTTCATGAGCCTGTTCAACTCCTCCTCTGGCCGCCCGTTGCTTCTAATGGCTTCCTGCAGTTGAACACAGCTGTCAAGGGCTGTGGTCTGGTGACAAGCTTTAGCCCTATCCAAGTGTTCCACTTCATTGATGTAGCAGTGAAAGAGAGACCTGGATTCCTCATTGCCCTGTCGAGAAAACACCTTATCTGGCTCCAGCGGTCTTCCGAAGTCTGACACAAAGCTATTCATTCTGAATCTCTTCTCTGAAGACTCTGCATTGCTGTAGAGAGAAGGAAAATAAAAGAGTGCTTATATACCAGCTTGGTCACCTACAGAAATCGTGGGTTTGGGCATGTTGGGCAGACCAGCATGTTTCCACTGAGCCTCAAGCACATGCCTCTGTACAGGACAGACAAATACCACAACGGAGAGATATCACTTCTGAACATGTAAATAAACCCAAGACAACTGGACCATCCCGAAAAGACACCTTGCTGAGGAATCCCCCAATATTCTGGATCAAACAGCCATGCTTCTCTGGGACTCTTGGATCACCTTCATCAGAATTAGTTGAAGTGCTTCTGAAAATGCAGAATCCTGCAGGGCAGGCACCTGGGTGGCTCAGTCGGTTGAGCGTCCAACTTTGACTCAGGTCATGATCTCACAGTTCGTGAGTTGGAGCCCTGCATTGGGCTCTGTGCTGACAGCTCGGAGCCTGGAGCCTGCTTCAGATTCTGTGTCTCCCTCTCTCTCTGCCCCTCTCCCACTCATGCTCTGTCTCTCTCTGCCTCTCAAAAATAAAGAAATGTAATTTAAAAAAAATGCAGAATCCTGGGTCAAGACCTTCAGAATCTCCAGAGGTAGGGGCTGTGTTTTCATAGAATCCCCAGGGATCACCACTGATGGTCAAGTTTAGGACTCCTGACCTACATCAGATCAGCCTGAACAGCAGTGCTATCTTACAGGGTAAGTTTCATATTTGTCAAAGTGCTTTCATGTCCATGTATTTCACTTGATTCTCAAAAATGACCAGTGCAGGGGCGCCTGGGTGGCGCAGTCGGTTAAGCGTCCGACTTCAGCCAGGTCACGATCTCGCGGTCCGTGAGTTCGAGCCCCGCGTCAGGCTCTGGGCTGATGGCTCGGAGCCTGGAGCCTGTTTCCGATTCTGTGTCTCCCTCTCTCTCTGCCCCTCCCCCGTTCATGCTCTGTCTCTCTCTGTCCCAAAAATAAATAAACGTTGAAAAAAAAACAAAAAACAAAAAAACAAAAAACCAAAAATGACCAGTTCAGTCACTTAGGGCAGAAATCATGATACCCATTTCACAAATACATGAGCTAAGGTAAAGAGCCATCAGATTGCCCCCCTGAGTCACAAAACCAGTTAGTAGTGGCAGTGAGAATAAAACCCACTTTCCTAATTCCTTGTTTTACTTAATGTGGAACCAATTAGCAACTCAATGGTAATAAGTCAGTGAATGAATGAATAAAATAAGTGTCGATTAACCCCATTAGAGCTTTGAATAATCTGACACCCATCTATTTTAATCACCATCCTTTCCAGGTTTCTACAAAGGTTGCTCACACACAGGTAGTGATTCTTTAAGGGTGAGAATCATGACTGAGCATATTTTCAACTCCAGAATAGAAGCTGACAAAAATTAGATTCTAGAGTCTGTTTAACAAGCATGTGATCTCCATGATTTTAGTTCTAAATCTCTTCCTTCCCACCCTATAACTCAGGATAAAGTTCTTATGACCAAGCTCTCATGGGGCAGAGGGCATGGATGCAATTTTTTTTTAAGTTTATTTTTATTTATTTTGAGAGAGAGAACATGAGCAAGTGGGAGAGGGGCAGCGAGAGAGGAAGAGAGAGAGAATCCCAAGCAGACTCCACACTGTCAGCACAGAGCCCAATGCAGGGCTCAAACTCACAAACTGTGAGATCATGACCTGAGCTGAAATCAAGAGTCAGATGTTTAACCAACTGAGCCACCCAGGGGTCGGTCCCTGGATGCAATTTACAGTCTGGAAAATCTGACTGTATGGACTCCATATATTACTTCCATATAGACCTCTGGATTTTGGAGGTCAGTTATCCTATAAGCTTTGCAATCCAGCAGCTGAGGGACTTTATACCAGCTCTCCAACCTGATTACCTGGGTGACATCAGACAAGGCATTCTTCTCAGAAGCCTGAGTTTTCCTTTTTTTTTTTTTTTAATTTTTTTTAACATTTATTTATTTTTGAGACAGAGCATGAATGGGGGAGGGTCAGAGAGAGGGGGAGACACAGAATCTGAAACAGTCTCCAGGTTCTCAGCTGTCAGCACAAAGCCTGACGCGGGGCGAACTCACAGACCGGGAGATCATGACCTGAGCCAAAGTCAGACGCTTAACTGAGTGAGCCACCCAGGCACCCCGATCCTTTTTAATTAAAAAAAAAAAAAAAATCAGGTGAACAAATATCATAGCCTACTGAGCAAATGTGATGTGAAGCTCAATGATTTATACAAGAGTACAATGTTCACCAAGTCACGTATTCAGAATTCAGAGAAAAATCACTTTAGAGGGACTGACAACTTCTGCTTTAATGCACATTTAAGAGGTCTTCTTATCTTTCAGTAAGTGGTTTTCTTCCCCTAATCGTCACTTCACCCAGGTTTAAAAGATGTTTGAGAGTAGGAATGAGTGTGCCGGCAACCTGTGACCAAATAAGATAAAATGTCACCTAGGAAAGAAGGGCTTAACACATTTGGAAACGGCATGACTAAGATGCTGGGGCTTATGTCACTTTCCAAATCCAGGGCTAAGAAGCAGCTGAGGCTTCTCTGCCTGCCTGGAGCATCTACCTAGTATGAAAGCAGACCCAGAAACCCAGCTGTGGGCAGCAGCTCTTCTATAACCCAGGCTACATTTTCTCAGGATTAAGAAGTGGCTCCATTAATCATCCTTGCTGAGAAATTAGTCAGTCAGAGAACTCATATGACTTCACTCATATGAGGACTTTAAGAGACAAAACAGATGAACACAGGGAAGGGAAGCAAAAAGAAATAAAAACAGGGAGGGGGACAAAACAGAGAGACTCTTAAATATGCAGAACAAACAGAGGGTTGCTGGAGGGACTGTGGGAGGGGGGTGAGCTAAATGGGTAAGGGGCATTAAGGAATCTACTCCTGAAATCATTGTTGCCCTATATACTAACTTGGATGTAAATTAAAAAAATAAATTAATAATTAAAAAAAAATCATCCTTGCTGAGCCAAGAGGAGACCAAAAGAGTTTTGTCTTCCTGCATGGCAGAGCCAGGAGGTGGACAGTCAGGCCCTGGAGGTGCCTTCTCTGCCCCACCCGGCTCTTCTGACCTTTCTCCTGATGATCTCTTGGTGTGATAACAGTGCAATTTGTCTGATTCTCCCTCCCTGAGAATAAGGCAAAAGTTCACCTTTGTACTCTTAGAATTTGGTAAATGTTAAATACTCAATAGATCATCCCTTTATTCTTCTTTTCTTTCTTTGACTGGTAAACTAAAGAACCTATATGTGAAAAAATGTAATCACAGACACAGATTGCTTCAATTCCATTTATTCCATTATAGGGTAAAATTTACATATTGGAGCTCATAGATCATAAAAGCAAAATCCCACATAAACATCCATATAACTCTGATAGTGACCAAGATAGACAATGTTTCCTTTCTCCTAGAAAGTTTCTTTCCATTCAGTTTCTACCTACTTTAGCACTGCCTTGATCTCTCTACGGATAAGCTTTGCTTATTCTTGAATTTCTAGTCAATTTCCACCTCCAGTAGGTAAAGTGTGTGGATTTTTATCACCACAGATTAGTTTAGCCTGTTTTTAAAATTCATACAAATTCATATAATATATAACCTTCTGTGCCAGATTCTTTTGCTTAGCATAATGTTTTTTGAGAATCATCCATGTTGTTACATATAACAACAGTTTGTCCTTCTTGCTTAGTGATATTTCATCATATAAGTTTGTTACAATTTGTTTATTCATTCTCCTGTTAAAAGATATCTGGCTTGGGGCACCTGGGTGGCTCAGTCGGGTAAGTTTCTGACTTCTGGTTTCGGCTCAGGTCATGATCTCATGGTTCATGGGTTTGAGCCCCGCATTGGGCTCTGTGCTGATGACACGGGACCTGCTTCGGATACTTTCTCTCCCTCTCTCCCCGCCCCTCCCCCCACTCACCCTGTCTCTCTAAAAATGAAAAAAAAAAAAAAGACATCTGGCTTGTTGACAGCTTGGCACTGTTGTGAGTAGAGCTATGAACACTTTTTTTTTTAATTTTTTTTTTTAATGTTTACTTATTTTTGAGAGAGACAGAGACAGAGCGCAAGTGGGTTAGGGGCAGAGAGAGAGGGAGACACAGAACCCAAAGCAGGCTCCAGGCTCCGAGCGGTCAGCACAGAGCCCAACATGGGGCTTGAACTCACAGCTATGAGATTATGACCTGAGCTGAAGTCGGAAGGTCAGGATGGAGCCACCCAGGCACCCTGCTATGAACACTCTTAATTAGTCTCTTTGTAGATACTTGTTTTTATTGCTCTTGAGTAAATACCTAAGAGTAGAATTCCTGGGTCAGAGAGTAGACACGTGCTTAACATGATAAGAAACTGCACTTTTCCAACGTAGTTGTGCCATTTTACAACCTCACCACAAAGTATCAGAGTTCCAGTTACTCCCCATCCTTGTCGACATTTGGTGTTGTTGGTCTTTTCAATGTTAGTCATGCTAGTGGGAGGGAAATGGCATCTCATTGTGATTTTAATGGGCATGTCTCTGATGTCTAGTCATGTTGAATACCTTTGCATGTGCTTATTGGTTATTGGTTTATCTTCTTTTGTGAAGTTTCTGTATGAGTCTTTTGCACATTTTAAAAATTGGGTTATTTTTGTTATTGATTTGTGACAGTTTTATAATATATTTTGAATACAAGCCGTTTGTCAAATGCATTGTAAACATTTTCTCTTGATCTGTGATTTACATTTTCATTTTCTTAGGATGTCTTTTGAGGGGTGCCTGGGTGGCTCAGTCAGTTAAGCATCCAACTCTTGATTTCAGTTCAGGTCATGATCTCACATTTCATGAGATCAAGCCCCATATCAGGCTCTGTGCTGACACCACAGATCCTGATTGGGATTCTCTCTCTCCCTCTCTCTCTGCCCATCCCATGGGTGTTTTCTCTCTCTCTCTCTCTCTCTTCCAAAATAAGTATTTTTGAAGGTGTCTTTTGATGAGTGGAAGCTTTAAATTTCAGTTAAGTTCAAGTTATCAACTTTTAAAATTTTACATTATGTTTTTTATATCATCTCTAAGAAATAATTGCCTACCCTAAATTCATGAAAATATTCTCCCATGCTTTCTTCTAGAACTATGCTGTCCAATATAATAGCCATTAGCCACAGGTGGCTATTTAAATTTAAATTATGTAGAATTTAAAAAAAAAATCAGAATCTCTGTTCTATTACTCCCATTTCAAGTGCTTAAGAGCTACTTATGGCCAGGGGTTACCTGCATGGACATCACAGAGAACAGTTGCATCATCACAAAACTGCTCTTGGACAGAGTTGTTCTAGGAGCTTTTACTGTGGGTATATGAACCATGTTGAAATAGGGGTCAAGATTCCTTTCTTTGTTTATCCTTTTTTTTTAAATTTTTTTTTTAATGTTTATTTATTTTTGAGACACAGAGACAGAGCGTGAGTGGGAGAAGGGCAGAGAGACAGGGAGACACAGAATCCGAAACAGGCTCCCGGCTCTGGGCTGTCAGCACAGAGCCCGATGCGGGGCTCAAACCCACAAACCATGAGATCATGACCTGAGCCGAAGTCGGACGCTTAACCGACTAAGCCACCCAGGCGCCCCTTTGTTTATCCTTTTGACCCAGCACTGTTAAGAGACCTTCCTTTCAATCGACCTTAGACATAGTCATAGACAATAAGAAAAAAATCCATTCACAATAGCATCAAAAAAGTAGAATACAGGCATACTTCATTTTATTGCCCTTTGCTTTATTTGCAAGTTCACAGACACTGCATTGTTTTTTTTTTTTTTTTAACAAATTGAAGGTTTATGGAACACCGTATCTGGTGAGTCCATCAGTGTCATTTTTCCAACAGCATTTGCCCACTTTGTGTCTCTGTGTCACATTTCAGTAATTCTCACAATAGTTCAAATGTTTGCATTATTATTATATTTGTTATGGTGATCTGCAACCATTAATCTTTAATGTCTATCTCTTAATTGTTTTGGGGGCACCACGAACTGTGCCCTCACAGGACGGCAAACAATAAATGCTTTGTGTTCTGACTGCTTCACTGACCAGCCACTCCCCATCTCATCTCTCTTCCTCTCCTTGGGTCTCCCTATTTCCTGAGACATAGCAATATTGAAATTATGCCAGTTAATAACCCTACAATGGCCCTAAGTGTTCAAGTGAAAGGAAGAGTTACAAATCTCTCACTTTCAGTCAAAAGCTAGAAATGATTAAGCTTAGTCAGGAAGTGAGTGCCATTACTGGAACTGGAACCCACCTGTCTACCACCTCTTGGCCCTTCATGAATTATGTCTTGTGTCACCTCCTGCTAGAAGTCTTCCCTGAGTCCTCCAGTCTGAGTTAGAATGTTCTCCTGGAAGACTGGGTGCTTCTCTCCATCTGTCTTCTCACTCTGTATTATACTCTTTTCTTATCTGGCACCCTCATTAACATTATCATCTCTTGAGGGCAAGTATCATGTGTTTCTTGCCTATTTCCTAATACTTAGCACAGTACTGGGCATATAATAGCTGCTCAATAAATTTCTCTTAAATGACTTAATGATGAAGAGATCTTGAAACTAAGTCAACCCTTGGCTTGGCAGGCAGCCTCTTCTATAGTTTCTACAAGGTCAGAAATTAATTCAAGGGCAGCATACCCAAATAAGGTCAAAAAGTAAGAGCAAGAGAGCCTTAATAAGGGATGGTCTATCGGCGGGCACCTGGGTGGCTCAGTCAGTTAAGCGTCTGACTTCAGCTCAGGTCATGATCCCACGGTTTGTGGGTTCAAGTCCGTGACGGGCTCTGTGCTGACTGCTGAGAGCCTGGAGCCTGCTTCAGATTCTGTGTCTCCCTCCCTTCTCTCTCTCTCTCTTTCTCTCTCTGTCTCTCTGTCTCTCTCTACCCTTTCCCCACTTGCTCTCTGTCTCTGTCTCTGTCTCTCTCTCTCAAAAAAAAATAAATAAACATTTAGAAGAAAATTTAAAAAAAATAATAAGGGATGGTCCATTAATAGATCCTGAGTGTGGACTCTAGAGTGAGAGATACAGGAGGTCCAGCAAACTAGTCTCCCCCAGGTCTGCCCTGCACCTACTTTCGGTACAAGGAAACACCCTACCTCTGCCCCCTACAATGCTCTCCACATCCTCAAGCTCTGTTCCATACTCTTCCATGGTGTCTCTCACATAGGTCCTTGGAACTCATATACCGTAGAGTTACTAAAAGGGCATCTTGTACTTTCTACAACTGGCCAGCCTTGGAGGCTGCAGGGCTCAAGTTCCATGGGGAAGATTTCCTGCCACTCATTCATAAGAATGGCTTCAAGGAAAGCCAGTGAAAATACTGCCCCTCAGTGGCTACCCATTTTTTAAAACAGCATAGCCCTAATGAGTAACAACCAAAAATACTTTTATTTATTTAATGCAGTGAATATCAAAGGATTCTCACTAATTAGGCATGGGAAGTTTGCAGCCAGATGTGGTCTTTTTAAAAATTTATTTATTTGAGAGAGAGAAGTAAGTGAGTGCGGGAGAGGGGCAGAAGGAGAGTGAGAGACTCTCAAGCAGGCTCCATGTTCAGCATGGAGCCTGAGGTGGGGCTCAATCTCATGATCCTGGGATCATGATCTGAGCTGAAATCAAGAGTTGGATGCTCAACCGACTGAGCCACCCAGGTGCCCTTGGATGTTGTCTTAATTTAGTTTTTAGGAAAGAAACACATGCCGTATTGTTAAGGATGCCTTTCTAGCCTGTAGATGGCCTGGGTACCGCTCTGTGGGTTGTTATGCTCCCATGAAAAAGAGAAGACAGCAAGTTTCAACTTTCTCATTCTCTCAAATTCAGCTGCATAGAGAAAAACAATGCTCAATGGCACCTTTTAGATCAGTTAAAAGAGTTTAAAATCAACTTGTTCTTCTACAGCTTTGGTTACACTTGGGAAAATTAAAAACTACAAGGGCCAAACATCTTAAATTCTACCTTGATTAAAATTACAGTTAAAGCCAGAAGCCAGAAGCTTCAAAAACTGAAACACTGAAAGAATGAGAAGCTTTGAGATGTTGACTGGTCTGGCAATTAATACCACGTTATAAGTTATCATGAGGAAAGGAGAGAATACTGAAGAATATTGTGCTATAGGTTGAATGTCTGTGTCCCTCCAAAATTGCTGTGTTGAAATCTACTCCCTCTTGAGATGGTATTAGGAGGTGGGGCCTTTGGAAAAGGATACTTAACCTTAATGAATGGGAATATGCCCTTATAAAAGAGGCCCCAGGAAGATCCGTTGTGCCCTCCTTCATATGAGGACACAGTGAAAAGTTTGCCATCTATGATTTACCAAATCTATGATTTACCAAATCTATGATTTACCAAATTTACTAAGTTTACCAAATCTGCTAGCACCTGGATCTTCAACTTCTCAGCCTTCAAAAACTGTAGGAAATAGATTTCTATTATTTACAAGCTTTCTATCCTATGATACTCTGCTATAGCAGCCTGAACAAACGAAGACAGTTTGCCACAAAATTTAGAATCATCAATAATTTTAGCATTTTAAATTGTTTTTGTTACATTCTAGATCTTGTCATTATGAAATTGATGATCTAGCTACTGTGCTCAAGAGAAGGCCTCCTGTGTCATCCTAACTTTTTAAAAATTACAAGAGTTTGAGAGGAAATTGAACCTTGTAATCATTTATTTCATTTATTTGTTTTAAGAATTTGTATTCCAGTATGCCAGAGTGGCTCAGTCAGGTAAGTGTCTGACTCCCGGTTTCAGCTCAAGTCATGATCTCACAGTTTGTGAGTTTGAGTCCTACGTAGTCAACACAGAGCCTGCTTGGGATTCTCTCTCCTTCTCTCTCTGCCCTTCCCCCGTTCGTGTGCGCTCTCTCTCTCTCTCTCTCTCTCTCTCACACACACACACACACACACACACAATAAACTTAAAAAAACCTTATATTCCTCATTTTCATCTTGTTTTAAGAAATGCAATTGGCTGGGGGGGGGGGGGGGCGGGGGGGGGGAGCGCCTGGGTGGCTCCGTTGGTTAACTATCTGATTTCAGCTGAGGTCATGATCTCACAGCTCTTGAGTTCGAGCCCCATGTCGGGTTCTGTGCTGACAGCTTGGAGCCTGGAACCTGCTTCAGATTCTGTTTCCCTCTCTCTCTGCCCCCCTCTCTCTCTGCCCCTAACTCACTCACATTCTGTCTCTGTCTCTCTCAAAAATAAATAAAACATTAAAAAAAATTTTTTTTAAAGAAATGCAATTGGGGGGTCGCCTGGATGGCTCAGTTGGTTAAGTGTCTGACTTCAGCTCAGGTCATAATCTGGGGGTTAGTGAGTTCAAGCCCCACACTGGGCTCTGTGCTGACAGCTTGGAGCCTGGAGCCTGCTTCAGATTCTGTGTCTCCCTCTCTCTCTGTCCCTCCCCCACTTGTGCTCTGTTTCAAAAATAAACATTTAAAAAAATTAAGAGAAATACAATTGGGACTTTATCTATTTGTTGCAACATTACTGAAATCCCCCAGTCAGAATAAAAAGACTGATCAGACTGTTCTTATTCCTGTTTTTTTTTTCTTCTTCTTACCATGGGTTGTGTCAAGTATTTTCTGTACCTGTGGAATATTCTGTACCCGAACAGACAGCCTCTAACTTGCAGTCCTCTGGCACCTGCACTGATTGTCATTACTCCCATGACACTCCCCTGCTCACAAACCTTCACTGAATCCCCAGACTCTCTGCCTGATAGCTCAGACCCCCCACCCCTACATCAGCTGGGCATTCTGGTGTGCTCTCCCACCAGTCCCCTTGCTAATCCTATGGTCCAGCCACATGGCACCAAACGCACTCAGGACTGTCCCTCTCTTAGGCTTGTACTGTTCCTTCTTCCTGATGGGCCCTTCCATGCTTCTCTATCTGTCAAAGTCAAATACCTTCTTCACTGTCCAATGCAAATGTTACTGCCTCTAGGGAGACTGTCTGATCTTGCAATGAGAAGGAATCTATCCCTTCTCTGTTCTCCTGCTGTATTTCACTGACCTTTTCTTACAAGATGCATCCCTTCCTGCCTCGTGTCAGAGCTATTTGTGTATGGCCCGTTTCTTCCTATGCACTGTGGTGCTGGATTATGTTCATCCTTGCATCTCCCAAAGGGCCTTGCAGTCATCAGACCCTCAGTGAGTGCACTGAACAGCTGTATCTGCTGGTGGTCCAAAGCCCTGGTTCCCATGAAAAGCTTAGCCACCCCCAGTGTATAGCATTGTTGATAGTGGTAGACCTCTCGAACCCTTCTTCTGTGACCCAAGAGACAAATCAGGTCAGGAGGACAGACCCCTCCCACCTCCATTGGAGAAGGAAAACATCTGTAATTCTCTGGGTTATTCCTCCAGAGATTTTTCAGATTTATCACGATGTTTTGCAAACGAAGTGCCTGCTGGTGTGCTGAGTCTTAGTACGTCCACGATTGTCTTCAGGTTCGCCCTACTCATGAAAAGTGGTGGGCAGTTCAGCCTGTAGGCACCTGTACTTCTAGAAGTCATTTCCAGTGGTCCTTTAGAGATGTGTTAGGCTAAACAAAGACCCACTAAGAGTTAAACCTCTGTGACTACAACTACTGAGAAAATAATAATAACCACTAATATTTATGGAGCCACAGCCTGTGCTAAAAGCTTCATGTCATGTAACAAGGCCTAGAGGTGGCAACCCAACCCTTCTGTCTGTTTGTGGCAGTGCCTTTGGTGGCTTTAGTTGCTAGTTCTCACTTACCAGGAAGGTGTCAGTCTCTCTGGGGTAAGAAGAGTTTACTACATTAGAACAACCCTCAGTGCAGTCCTGGGCAAGCCATGGCTTCACTGATGGGAAATTAAAAGTGACTCCTGGAAAAGGGGGGTATAAATTGAATCTGATACATAAAATGGTCATATTTTCTACCTGTTGATAGTGGTAGACCTCTCAAAATGTCAGCACTTCTTCAGGAACCACTCACTATGTCTGCATTTTGCCAGCTAGTTCCTGTGGCCTTGGTCATTATCAGAAACCTTAAGCACTGACATTTCTTGCTATTAGCTTTTAGATGCACTATACCTATCCTTTAGTGAGTGCCATATTCAGGTAAATTGCAACTCAAAGTAAAATGTAATTTCCATTTTTATAAGGTCATGAGCAATTCTGCACTCAGGCCTAAAAGTACATCCCCACTCGGACAAGATGCACTTAGCCAAGGCTACAAAAGGAGGGTATTTGAGACATATGATATCTGGAGTTTGATAGTTTTGGGGGGAAGTTCAAAACATTCAACATAAAAATGTGATCCAAGGCTTTCCTGTTGCTCTCTCTCTGGCAGATTTATGATAATGGGGCTATAATGCTTTCACAAGACAGCCAGAGTAAATGGCTCCTTAGCTGAGAAAGCAGGGGGAAATGGTTCTTTTATCTTCATTGTCCATAAAGGATCCAGGTAAGAGGGTTTTTTCCCTACACACACAATAGCGAATATTCCAGGAGGAAAATAATCCCCATTAAAGCTGTTTCTTGGGCCTAAAAGCTTTTAGGAAAGGTGATGTCAGCTTTATAATAGTCTTTCTCCCTCTGCAGTATACTTTACTTGCGTTCGCCAGTATCTGGTTCTCTTCTTCTGGGCACACAGATTACCCTTCTCGGCCTGGGCAGTCAGGGGGTGTGGCTAGTTCTGGCCAATGAACTGGGAGAGGAAGGGATGTGTGCCACTTCCTGGCTGAAGAACAGAAGGGCAGGTGTGAGATCTCCACAGGTGCTCTCCCCGTTACAGTAACCCAGAAGGCTGAGTGTTGGAGACAGTGCAGACATAAGAGGAGAAGCTTCTGTCCACCCACGGCAAACATGTAGCTTGAGTAAGAAATAAACTTGTGTTGTGTCATACTAAGATTTGAGGAGTTGTTCGTTACTGTCTCATAAACTCATCTGGTTGTTACACGATCCCTCTCTTCGCAAAAGCCATTGAAGGGTCAGTGACTCCAGAATTGAAGTTCTTAGGCTAATATGATCCCAGTTTGAAGTCTTCAGGGGGAAGAAACTTGCCCATTTTATTGTGATGTCATTGGCTCAGTGTAGTGAATGGATCTCCACTCCTACCATCGAACATTGTTAAGTGAAGGTCCAGCCAGGGATGGTAATTACATATACTCTCTCGGCTAAATTGTGATCGATTCCTGATGGATGCCTAAAATAGTGTTTTGAAAACAATTCTGAGGCTAAGTCTTGGCTATGCAGGTAGATAGCACCGCCGATTCGTGATGTCTGTTGTGGGCATGGCACAAGGAGTAGAGCCGCGGGTTGTGGTATCTGCCATCTTTGTGTGTCTCTACTTTCAGAGAGGCACATATGCTTTGCATGTGCCAGCAATAATGAGATCCTTCCCTGAAACACCTCCACGGAGAAAAAGATAGAATTAAGCAGTAGACTCAGCACTAGTGCATTATGAGCTCGCAGACTTGATCAGGTACCTTTGTTGCTGTTGTTCTTGTTCTTGTTGTTTTGTATTTAGATTCAAGTTGGTTAACATACAGTGTAGTATTGGTTTCAGGAGTAGAATTTAGTGATTCAACACTCACATATAACATCCTGTGCCTTCCTTAATGTCCATCATCCATTTAGCCCATGCCCCTACCCACATCCCCTCCAGCAGCCCTCAGTTTGTTCTCTGTATTTAAGAGTCTCTCATGGTTTGCCTCCCTCTCTGTTTTTATCTTATTTTATTTTTCCTTTCCTTCCCCTATGTTCATCTGTTTTGTTTCTTAAATCCCACATATGAGTGAAATCACATGATATTTGTCTTTCTCTGACTGACTTATTTCACTTAGCATAATACACTCTAGTTCCATCCATGTCGTTGCAAATGGCAAGATGTCATTCTTTTTGATCGCCACGTAGTATTCCAATACATATATACACCACATTTTCTTTATTCATTCATCAGTTGATGGACATGTGGGCTCTTTCCCTAATTTGGCTATTGTTGATAGGCTGCTATAAACATTGGAGTGAATGTGCCCTTTCAAATCAGCATTTTTGTATCCTTTGGATAAGATCAGGTATCTTACCCAGAGTGACAGAGTCATATTCCAAAAGGATGTTGCCTGATACCTACTTGAGGAAATAACTGTTCTCTGTGACCAATTATCAAGAGAGCCTGCTATATAAAGCAGTCAGAATTCAGACATGTCAGTCCTTCCAACCCAACACCAAGATTCTCTACTTAGTCTCCTTTCTAAAATCGTCTCACTGTTTGAGAGACATACTCAAAGTGAGGCTGGAGTGGAATATTGGCAAGTGCAAATAAAACGTGAATGCTTAGGGCCTGGATGTCCCATGGGAGGATGGGTTTCTTTTTATTCTGCCTCCTACTGTTCACTTAGACTCCCAGCTCTCAGCAGGACCTCTACCAGCACCCCAGGGATGGAGTAAGAGTCACTGAGTACCACTGTGAATCCAGAAGTTCCATAGGCATTAGCTCATTTAATCTTTACAATAATGCTAGGAGACAGATACTATTTTATTTGTACAAATGAGGAACCTCAAGCAAAAAGAGGTTAAGAATTCAGTGCAAAGTCTCAGTAGGTAAATCTGGAACTGTTTGACTCTAAAGCCCATGCATAGCCCAGTATGTGCTAGAAGAAAGCAAATCTGATTGCTAGTATCTTTGGTTCAATAGAAGGATGAGATTAAAAATTACAGATATGAGATCATTTAATGTAGTGGTTAGTAACAGGAGCTTCAGAGTCAAAGAGGCTTTAGTTTGAGGCCAGGGCCAAGAGTTGTTTTCACCTGTGAGACCTCAGACAAATGATCCATTTCTCTCATCTGTACAGTTGGAACACTTACAGGATTTACTTCATCTTCCTGTGAGGACTTAGTGAAATTATACATATAAAGTGATTAGTAGACCCCAGCATATGGTAAACATTAAAAAAAAAAAAGCTGTTATTATTTTCAATGATTTATCATTCTTTCCTCCATGCCTAATTATCACACAGGCAAGCTTAAATTGGTTGTTTTATATTAAAGTTGACTGGGTGGAAAAAATAATGTCTCCTTTAGAGAAGATTTCTGCCAAATAAACGTCAACATTACTAAGGTCTAAAAGCCTTTTTAACTGATCAATTTAGGGATTTTTGCCCCATGTCTGCTTCTTTCAGTTTTCTATTATGATATACTGCAACCAAATGCCAGATCTTATACTACCTCAGACTCAAAAAAGCATTTCAAATGTGGCCCTGAGGGCGGATCCATTATTTTATTAAAGCAAAAGTAGGTTAGACTTTCTCCTTAACCTCATTAAAAGCATAGAGTTACAATGACCCTTGTTCTTTGATTGAGATTATTCAGAACCACCATCAAAAGAAAAACCATGTAGCAATAGGACTGAACTGCCAACTGAAAGATTGGAAATGCAAGTCTCAGCTACCCAGGGTCACCACGACATATTAAGGAAATGTATCAGCCAGGACTCCAAAGAAAGAAAAACAACAGGCGCGTGCACGTGTGTGTGTGTGTGTGTGTGTGTGTGTGTGTGTGGCTAACTACTGAGAGAGAGAGATGTATTCTGTCTGTCTGCCGATCCAACTACTGAGAGAGAAACCGATTTATTTTAAGGAATTGGTTCATGTGACTGTGGTTCATGTGACTGTGACTTTAGCAAGTCTAAAATGTGAAGGGTAGGCTGACAGGCTGGAGCCCCAGGGAAGTTACAGTTTGAGTCAGAAGGCAGCCTTCTGCCAGGATTTCTTTCTGCTTGAGGGAGGTCATTCTCTTCCAAGGAAGGCCTTCCAATGATTGGATGAAGCCACTAATTTTATGGAGGATGATCTGCTTTGCTCAGAGTTTATGGACTTAAATGTTAACTCATTTAAAAAAATGGGATAAAATGTTATCTCATTAAACACACACACACACAAACACACACCATTTAGAATAACATTTGACCAAATATCTAGGTATCACGGCCTTGACACATAAAATTAATCATTACATGAAGTCACGTTTTATTCAGGGTTAGGGTGTTCTCAACCATAAAGATCACCTGCATCCTATATTAAACAAACACATCCCAATAGTCCTTCAAAAATCTATCTGACCCTCTGAACAAAAGGAAGATAATAGCGTTGTTATTCCCTGACCACTCTATGAGATGTTCCCTAATCTGAATTAATCCTCAGCTTTTCTTACTACTGTTGCAACCTGCACTATATCTTCAAATTCCTTGGACCAATATAATAGAAGCAAAGGCATGTACAGATTTGTTTAAGGACATGGAAGAAAGCAAAGATCCAGGTCTTTTTATTTAATTTTTTTAAGTAGGCTTCATGCCCAACACAGAGCCCAACATGGAGCCTGAACTCACGACCCTGAGATCAAGATCCAAGCTGAGATCAAGAATCAGACTCTTAACCAACTGAGCCACCCTAGCACCCCAAAGGTCCATGTCTTTTTAATGGCTGTTAAAGAGATTTTCAACCATATGTCTCCATATGCTTCAATAAAATGGTATTTTCCTTTCATTTAAAAACTGTTTAATTTTTTTCTACACCTTAATGTCTGAAAATAGCTAAGTGAAGGGCAGAACTGTTCTCTTTAGCCAGGCATTTGTTACAGTGCAAGTGCAGGCTGAAGAGTGAACAGATGCTGGAGAGTGTGTAATGAAATGTAACAATGAGAATCCTGTTACCAGGCTATGAGGATGAAGTGAGCTACCAAATATGAAATGTTCAGATTTGTGCTAAATTTCTTCGATTTATTCTCCCAGGTGGCTCTCCATCATTCCCCATGCTGCTCTGTGCTCTGTGCCCTAGAAAGCTGACCTCTGATGGAGACTGGCTGCTGGTTGTGCTACTGTGATCATCCAACGGAGATCTGGTGCGTGGTGGGAAGGAGAGAGGAAAATAGGGTCTTGGTATTTAATTTGAGGCTCCCTCCCTGAGAGGTCACATGGGCTAGTTGTGTCCCTCAACTCAAAGTCACGGCTCCTTTTGGCCACAGGACTCCTGGGTCCCCTTCAGATCTAGGGTGGAAACTACTCCTCAGTGTTGCTAGCCTGGAGGTCCTGTAATATCCTGTAGGGTTATCCTCCCATCTGGCCACAACCTGTGGATAGTCCCTTCATCAAAAGCACATCTAATTACCTAATTTGAGTGTGCTATTTCTGCTGGCTGGGACTAACTAAAAAGGGATTCAACATGTTATTTTTCCTTTTGTTTGAAGAGTTGGGACAACAAAAATCCTCTAAAACATTTCTGAGTTTTTTGCAATCTATAACTGAGAAAATACCTTCTGATGTTACTCAGTGTTCTTTAACCACCATGTCATAATTTCCTCCATAAATCCAAAGCCCAACTCAAATGTTCTTTATCCTGCCATGAGAATTACGTAATCCTTAGGGTTTCTCTTTTTATCCTAGTTTCAAGGAAGCTCAGTGTTGAACTCAGTGTTTATTGTCAATAATTAATTCATTTAAGTACCCAGTAATAACTATTTCTATGCTCCATGATACGCTTTTAAAACTGGTTTTCATCTGATTTTGCTATTTTCTTTCTTTCTTTCTTTCTTTCTTTCTTTCTTTCTTTCTTTCTTTCTTTTCACTGTTTTTGGTCTCGCAAGACATCTAAATTCTTTTGGGAGTAAGGAGAAAATACATCCTAATTAGTAAATATTTCAAAATAAAAATCAGGCCTGGAAGCAGCTTTAATGCTTTAAGAAAGGACCATGAAACCTAGGTTCACAAGGGTCCACTTGAAAACCACAGAGGCAAGAGGCAAAGTGCCAGGAGGAAGATGGGTCTCACCCAAAGGCAACTGAGTTCAGGCAGCAAATCCATAACTAGCCTCTTTTTTTCCACCACTGGAAGCAACCCCAGCCCCAGATATCACATCCATCTATTTAGTTCCCCATGGGGCTTAGTGACATTTAGGAATGGCCCAAACTTACTCTTGGTGTGGAGCTCCCGTCTTGGTCAGCAAAGTCAGCACAAAAAACATGAAAATCACGAAGACAGCAAGACCAACCCAAAATCCAATCACAATGGAATCTGTAAACAGTTAATACTGGGATTAGTATTTCACAGCAGCTTAAAACTTGACCATTTGAGGAAACTGAGCTTTCTGGTACATGAAATAAGAGAGGAAGTCAACAATCTGATAAGATAATCTTGACCCATTAGTCAACTGGGGACAAATAAGATACAGAGAATGAGGGAGAGGGAAGAGTCCACATGCCCCTGGGTTTCTGTCTCAGATAACACTAAGAGACTTTGGCCTTACTGACTCTTGGTTTCCAGATCTTAGTGAAGGAATCCAGGCCAGAAGGTGAACCATCTAGGTCCTTATGATTCCACTAAAGTGTCCTGAGTTAGAAAATATTGCTTTTAGCAGAGACTGCAATATGAAATTTCAAATGAATTCTGATTCAAACCAACCCATTTTGTATTTTCACTTACATTCATGTTGGAATAATTCAAGTCCTTATTACTTCTTGAGGAGAACATACGAATTGCCTCCCAATTGCTCTCCCTATCTTCTACCTTTCCTTCTGCCTCATCTCTGTAAGAATCTACTTTACGACAGCTCTGATAATATTTCCCTTTTATAAAAAACTCTTCGGCAAAAATGGATCTGACCTTTTCCAAATTAAAAGAGATTCCATGTATATAGCACTTTATATGGTATCTGACATCTGAGAAAAAGGTACCCCATATTTGTCAGCTATTATTGTTAAAATTATCATCAATTTTTTCATTTACCCCTACTTTAAACCCCATGTTTCCATTTAGACTAGGGAACATTGTATCCCTGTATTTACCTTAACTCTTAGCCATAGCTTCTGAAGACACACACCTTTTCAGGAGCTCTTACCATCACCTGGCTGGAACAACTTTCCCCAACATAGAGCTAATGAAAGTGTATCCATCCTTTGAGGCCCATTCCTTACATCATCCCCTTCACAAAGTCTGGACTAACTTCCCTAACTGATGTGTTTTCTCCCTCCTTTGAACCCTGTGACATTTGTGCTTCTATACAGTGGGCCCTTGCTTGATCCTATCTTGGGTAATAGTCACAAGTATCTTTAGAACAAGGATGAGACTGGATTGTCTACACAAACTGACATACACATAATAGAGTCTCAAATCTGGGGGAAGCACCAGAGTTAAGTTATTTTTCATTTTCTGATCTATTCTAAGAAGTTTACCTACGTGAGATTATGGTAAGGATGCTTAGAAATATTTTTTTAAATAAATGATTGAGGGGGGTGCTTGAGTGGCTCAGTGGGTTAAGCGTCTGACTTTGGCGCAGGTCATGATCTCACAGTCTGTGAGTTTGAGCCCCATGTTGGGCTCTGTGCTGACAATCAGAGCCTGGAGCCTGCTTTGGATTCTGTGTCACCTTCTCTCTCTGCCCCTCCACTGTTCGCACCCTGTCTGTCTGTCTCTCTCTCTCAAAAATAAACAAAAAAATTTTTAAATAAATGGTTGGCACTTATACATTAAATGTGTTTAAATGTAAACCATCATTCTAATTAAATTATGTGGGGGCGCCTGGGTGGCTCAGTCGGTTAAGCGTCCGACTTCGGCTCAGGTCATGATCTCGCAGTTCGTGAGTTTGAGCCCCGCATCAGGCTCTGTGCTGACAGCTTAGAGCCTGGAGCCTGCTTCAGATTCTGTGTGTCCCTTTATCTCTGGCCCTTCCCCTCTCGAGCTCTGTCTCTCTCTCTCTCTCTCTCAAAAATAAATAAACATTAAAAAAACTAATTAAATTATGTGTGTATAACCCTTTTTCTAAAGTGAAGAAATCAGATTAGCAATTTACTCCGAATAATTCATATTTCATTCCATGTATAGGATTGCTGAGAGGTTAACTTTTGTTCAACAATGTTTATTCAACACTCTGGATACAAAACTAATATAATCTTTCCTTGAATTAAGAGTGCCAAAGAAATAGAAATTGTAGACTTTGCCTTATAATATAGTGGAAATGAAGTCTAAAAAAGACAAAAGGACAAGTACCAAAAAATACATGTATGCAAGTACAACCAAATGCAACAATAATGTATCAATTGTGGGGGCACAGCCTATGAAGCACCACTGTACAGGTAATGACGGTTCAGCATGCTGTACCTCATCAATTGCCTGAATACCAAAGGCAAATTCTAAAAGGTCACACCAGAGTTATGTTGAAGTTCTCAGTTAAGAGTTTAACCTAGTCATGCTGATTCACATTGGAAGGTGTTCTCATTAGGACAGCTTTCACATTGGAAACAATGGCTGGATCCCCATCAGTAAGTACTTCACTTCTCTAGCCCAGGGTGGGCAGAGGTGGAGGAGGAGTGCCTTCAACCCAGCCTAGTTCCTTCTCTCTGCCCTTCTAGTGGCCCAGTGAGTTGATCAAAAAGCAGCAATAATGTGGGACATGAGAAGGTCATGGCCCTCCCTTGAAGTCCTGAGGGAGCAGACTAGGGAGGAGCAGGGCTGTGGCTGGAAATTGAGAATCCTAGTGATCAAACAGCATTTCCAAACACCTCCTTAATAACATGCCATCTACATTTCCTATCACAATATGCTTTAAATGGTTCTGTTTATTCACATTCCCCTTCAAATGGAATTTTGCTTCCTCTAATTATTCCCATTAATTTTCCTTTACCTTGTTCTCTGTCACATGACTTGACCCTACGGTACTTTCTTACCCTGAACCCCTTTCAGAGGACACCAGGGATCCCCATATCATTCTAGGAATATCCAAACTCTCTTACAGTTTTATTTATATGCCAAGTTTCATGGGCATGGGCATGGCAGGGAAAACAGAGCCTCTGGCCTTCTCCAGAGCACCCTTTCCTAAAAAGGATTCAAAATAAAGGTTGATATAGAGTAAAGCTCCAATGCAGCCAGTTGGTTAAAGAAGCCAAGAGAAACCTTCCAAAGGTGTTTTCAACAGAGCCCAGCAGTCACTTTTGTCCTGTCTAGAACCAGAACAATTTAGAGATCATTACGGTAAAAGGGTAGAGAAAATTGCCAAGGGAAATTCTAAACGGAATGTGTCATAATAAAATAACTTCCCTTCAACCTGACCATTAATGAATGGAATGAAACAGAGCTGAAGGCTGATGATGACATGTTTTTCACTGGTGTGATAATTTTTCTCCATGATTATCTTTTCTACTCCCGGGTAGGACTAGAACAACTACCCCATCCCAATACCCTCCTCTCCACCACCTAAGAATAAACTGTGACCTTTCCAACTCATGGTTGTATGAAAAACAAGGATTCATACTTAATTTGAAAGAGAGGGTTCAGGATATGAGAGCCAGCACTGTCCTCACGCTGCTTCTGGCTTTAATGCATTAGGATCAATTTTCTGTTGGGAATTCCTGGAAAGGAGTCCACAGTGGTGTTCCACAACTTGCTTTGTGCTCCCAATGACAAGTTGTAGCCCAAGCATTCACAAGCTCTAGCTCTGCTTCTCATCGTGATGACCTGGCTTCTTGCTAACTCATCCATGCACGTGGCTGGCATTATCTGCAAGTTGGCATTGAAAAAAAGCATGGAATATGGTCTCCACTGATGGCTCAGAATAAGAGGATGCTCCTTCAGTTGTTGCTCAACACAACAGCTCAAATGGTCCACTTAAATGGGTCCTACGAGCCTACTGACTCATAGGCTTTGTTTCTGTCTTACCTATCCAGGGCCTTCCTAAATGTCCTATTTCTCTCCTTCCCTTGATAGCAAAATTCTTAAGAGATTTGTCTGTACATACGATTTCCAGTTCTTCTCCTCTCATTTTTTTTTCTTGAACCAATTCCATCAGCCTTTCACTCCCACCCACTCCACTAAGACTGCTTTAAAATCATTGCCAATAACTTCTACACTATAAATCCAACAGTCAAATCACAGCCCTCAATTTACTTGACCTAGAAGCATCATTTGACACAAACCACCGTCTCATCCTTGAAGCTCTTTCTTTCTTTTCTTTTCTCTTCTTTTCTTTTGAGAGATAGAGAGCAAGTGGGGAGGGGCAGAGAGAGAGGGAGACAGAATCCCAAGCAGGCTCTGCACCATCAGTACAGAGCCCAATGTGGGGTTTGATCTCACGAACCATGAGATCATGACCCAAGCTGAAACCAAGAGTGAGATGCTTAACCAATTGAGACACCCAGGTGCCCCCCACTTGAAACTTTTTAAAAAAATTTTTTTAATGTTTATTTATTTGTGAGAGAGAGACAGAGTGTGAGTGGGGGAGGAGCAGAGAGAGGGAAACACAGAATCCGAAGCAGGCTCCAGTCTCTGAGCTGTCAGCACAGAGCCCGATGCAGAGCCGGAACTCACAAACCACGAGATCATGACCTGAGCCTGAGCTGAAGTCAGACGCTTACCGACTGAGCCACCCAGGCGTCCCTCTTGAAACTCTTTCTTAATTTGGCTTTCAGGAAACACACCTGCCCTGTTTTCTTCCTACCTTTCTGTATGTTCCATTTAGCCTCCTCTGCTATTTTCCTCCCAACATCTCCAACTTTCAAATGTTAGCATGCCACAGGGCTCATTCCTTATACCTCTTCAGTTTTCTATCTATACTCATTCATCCAGCCTCTTAACTTTGAGTACCATTTATATGCTGTGACTCTCAAATTCATACTTTCATAGCACCTCCCCCACCATCTCCTATTGGATGTCTGACAGGTCTCAATTTAACAAGTCCAAAGCTGAGCTCCTCATGTCCCGACTTCTCCCACATCTTCTCCATCTCAATTAACAGCAATTCATCCTGCCAATTAGATCACAAAACTTCAAACCAGCCTTGGCTCTTCACTTTCTATTTTGCTCTACGGCCAGTCCATTGACAAACCCTATCAGATCTATCTTTAAGAAATATCCACAATTTATGCACCTCTCACCACTCCACTGTCCCCACCATGGCCAAGCTACCATCAACAGCTGGACTATTGAAATAGCTCCCCTGAATGGCATTCTGCTTCCAGTCTCATCCTCTTCCTTCCCCAGCTTCAGAGTGGTCTTATTAAAACCTAAGGCAGATTCTACTCCTCTTCTCCAAATTACACCTCAGAAAAAGCCTAAGTCCTTAGCATGACATCAGAGGCTCTTCTACCTCTTTCCTCTTCTCTATTGCCTGACTTCTCTTGCTGCTCTGCCTCTTAATCACTCCCCTGGCACCATGCTGGTCTCCTTGTTGTTCCTCGCATGTCCCATTTCATTCTTGCTATGGAGAATTTTCTGGAATGCTCTTCCCCAGATACCTTATAATTCAACCTCTCACTCCCTTCAGGTCTTTTCTCAAATTTCTCCTTCTCAATAAGGCCTTCCACAGCTGGTCTATATATAATTTCACCTCCATACCCGACATCTCCTTTCTCTAATGTATTATTTTTTTCTATCACCATCTGGCATGGTTTGTTTATGTCATTTATTTATTACCTGTCTCTCTCACTAGACAGCAAGATCTATAAGATGAAGTATTTTTGTCTTTTCTGTTCACTGTTGTATCTCTAATGCTTAAAACAGTGCTGCATATAACCAGTGCTCAATAAATATTTGCTGAAAGAAAGAGTAAATGAGTGAATGTCCATTCTGCTGGTTCCAAATATATGTCAGACATAGGTCCACTTCTGATACATTTCAAGGTTTAATACCAGATGCAAAACTGAGGGCAAAAGGAGAATTCACAATAACCATCAGAGATTGTCTCTCAGATGAAAGGCCCTTTGAAGGTAGGAATCTTTATTTCAGCAGGTAGAAGAACCTAGTCTAACTAAAGATGGAGCTACTATTGCAGAGTATGATCCATTACAGGTATCGTCACAGTCATTCATATCTTTAATAAATGCTTTCCCTTGAAAGGTCTTGCTTCCCTTTTTCTGAAACTGCACCTAAATGGCTTTGAATTTTGCTCTGCAAAAGAAGGAGACACACTTGAAGGTCAGAATCACGGCATATTAAAATGGAAGAGAGTACACCAAAATACACAGGACGATAGGTGGCTTCATCTTTTCTATTTTCCTGTATGGCTGTGTTTTTTGTTTGCCTCTTATTCTTCTCCAGGTGTCTCAGATATCGTCAGGTTGCTGAAGCTAAAGACCCCCACTTTGATCAGATCTCTCATATCAGAACAGTAAGAACTTACCCAGGCATTTTGGTTTTTTCCTGATGTGAATGTTAAAACTAACAAAAGCACTTCTTATTAATAGTATAGTAGGTAAAGTAAGTATGTGATGTGTCACACTTCTGACTACATTGTGCAAGAATTCTTGCCAGCTACAATCATTTTTAGAATGTAATACCCTCAAAAAAGATTTTCAATTGTCTCTAGAAATGTACCAACCAAAATAATAGCAGCAGGCCTGTCTTCTTGGCCCCATAAACTAAGGAAAAGAGAAAGGAGAACAGAAAAATAAAATTTGTGCCACCAGGCTGCAAAAGCATATATTGTAGGGAAATATATGGCAATTTGCCCCGTCATTTTGATTTCCACTAAAATTCTTAACAAACAAGTAGCCTTACCTAAAGATTGTCCCAGAAAAGTAATAGATTAAAGAATTAAAATAAATGCAGGAGGATGATTTCATACCCTTACAGCAACAGCCTTCCACCAGGTAATCAATGACAGCATATCCTAATGGATTTCATGCACTTTTTGAAATTTCCACAAAGAAATACTGAGTAGACAGCAAAAAAGGAAGGAGTGAAAGCATTTAATTACCACTATTCACTTTAGGGATGAAGGATATATGGTTCAGTTAACGACTTTTCAAGGAACAAATACAGAAAGGCCTTGATTGAGTAAATGAGTCACTCTGAAGCTCTTTGCAGCCCCACTGGTGGAGACAGGAACGTGGGAGCCACGGATCACTGCCCCCTAATTGCCCCACTGGAAGCCCTGCCACAGCCACCAGCCACCAGCCACCAGTGGCTTCCAGGCCCCAGGGACTCACTCATGAAGCCTGGGGTCTTGCACTCCTTCCTGCAGCAGGGGAGTGCGGACATGGGCTAGGTCAGCTGGAGGGGGCAGCTGACCAGGATAGAGATTTAGGAGGCTCCTGAGCTCCCCTCCTTCCATGAACACACTGAATATACAGCTACATATGGAGGCGTTCCCTCTGAAAGACATCTGGAAACTAAGCCACTCCTACACCTGTGGCAAATGAGGAAAATACATACATAAAAATGGGTAGAAAAGGCTGAAACACAATCTTGCCATAACCCCCTCCCCCCCCCCACACACACAGCTATATACAGTTGGAAGGAAACCCCCAACTTCCAGCTTCTCCCTAAGAAGGGAAGAGTTTGGACAGGATATCTAGAGCCCCACTTTTAAGATTCCCACTACAGAAATGCACCCCTAAAATGTCTAGCTCTGACAGCCAACAGGGCTGACATCCATGAGAACCCACAGACTACAGCAAACAAAGAAGCAGTAATTCCTGGGCTTGCAAGCCTTCACCACAGCCATCTCCCCCAGGCTCAGTGCAGAGGAAGCAGACAAAAACACCCATTTCCCATTCTTTCCCTGAAAGGGCTTTATCTGCATACTTTAAAAGATGTTGCCTCAGGGCCAAGCTTCTAATTTAGCACACATCTAGTGGCGCCCACCGCCATCTTCTCCAGAGAGCAGGGAAGCTGGCAAACACCTCCCCTGCCTTCTCCCTCCAGCCTGCTCCAGTAATAAAACCAAGTCACTAGTATCTCCTTGGAAAGAGCTTGTATACAAGTCTGACATCCTAGCTTTTGTGGCTACAGCCCGAGGCACAGGTCCCCAGTCACCTGGCTCTGATACCAATGGTGTCCACATTCAGGAGTCCCACAGGACTATAGTGAACAAAGAAGCAGTTCTTAACAAGCACAGGACTACTTTCGCAGCTATGCACTTGGTCTAGAAGAGAGGAAACAGGCAAAAACTGAAAGAGGACTTTCACTACGTCCATTTTGACCTCCAACTTTCTAATTAATTATTTCTTTCCAGCTTTTCTCTTAATTCAGGCAAAAGATCCTCGGGCAAAGCGTCCCCTGATGAAAACCGAAACTACCCCATTCTGCAATAAGGACTTCCCTGAGCCAGCAAGAGCCTGCCCATGATTGACTCCAAACCAATGATAACCTGACTCTACTGCCCACATTTGTCCCCCATTTTTCTTATATAAACCTGAAGTATTTTCAGCACTTTGGAGACAGTCTTTGAGATGCTAGTCAGCTGTCTTCCTGATGATGGCCTCACTGATATAACTGCTTTCTTGTTTTACTATCAGTCATTTCTCTGCCTTTGGATTTTGTCAGCTGCAAGTGGCCAAACCTGGTCTACTCAGGCCCCCCCAGAGCCAGGTGCTCTTACACCCCTGCGCTCCTGTTACAAAACATCTATCTCCCAATTTCTCCCTGGGAGGGGTTTAATTGCATACTTTCCCAGCTGCTGCCTAAGGATCTGGCTCCTAATCAGGCTACATGTAGGTGCTGATCACGATTTTTCCCTTGAGGACACAGGCAAGTCTTGACATGCCCTCAACTACTAGGAGCCTAAGAACAAAGAAGTTTGCTTTGACAATCATAAACGTTTGAGAGGCAACTAGGAGCTTAGTTGATCTCCCACACAAGACCATTCAAAACTGGGGTAGGTAGCTGTTTTATCTAATGCACAGAAACAAGCCCAGAGAGTCAAGAAAAATGAAGAAAAAGAATACGTTCCAAACTAATGAACAAGATAAATGTCCAAAAACAGATCTTAATGAAATGGAAATAAGAGATTTACCCAATAGAGAGTGCAAAATAATGGTCATGAACATTGGGGGCAGGCTCCATGACATTGGTCGGGGCAATGATTTTTTAGGATTTGATACCAAAAGCAAAGGCAACAAAGGCAAAATTAAATAAGTGGGACTACATCAAACTAAAAAGCTTCTGCACAGCAAAGGAAATCACCAACAAAAGGAAAAGGTAACCTATGGAATGGGAGAAAATATTTGCAAACCAAATATCTGATAAGGGGTTAATATCTAAAATATATAAGGAACCCATACAATTCAATGCCAAAAAGCAACCCAATTAAAAAGTGGGCAAAGGACCTGAATATATATTTTCTGAAGACATCCAAATGGCCAATAGGTACGTGAAAATGTGCTCAACATCACTAATGCATCAGGGAAATGCAAATCAAAACCTCAATGAGATACTAACTTATCCCTGTTTGAATGTCTATTATCAAAAAAGACAAGAGATAACCAGTGTTGGTGAAGGTGTGGAGAAAAGGGAACACTTGCACACTCTTGGTGGAAATGTAAACTGGTACGGCCACTATGATAAATAGTATGGAGTTTCCTCAAAAAATTAAAAACAAAACTACCTATGATCCAGACTTCTCACTTCCGGATATATATCCAAAGGAAATGAAACCATTATCTTAAAGAGATATCTACATTCCCATGTTCACTGCAGCATTATTCACAATAGTCAAAATACAGAAAAAACCTAAGTGTCCATCACTTACATAGGTGCACACACACACACACACACACACACACTAAAATATTAGTTGTCCTTCAGAAGAAGGAAATCTTGGGGCACCTGGGTAGCTCAGTCAGTTAAGCATCCCACTTCACTCTCAGGTCATGATCTTATGGCTCCTGAGTTTGAGCCCTGCTCAGGCTGTGTGCTGACAGCTCAGAGCCTGGAGCCTGCTTTGGATTCTGTGTCTCCTTCTCTCTCTGCCCCTCCCCCACTCACGCTCTGTCTCTCTGTCTCAAAAATAAATAAACATTAAAAAAAAAAAAAAGAAAGAAAGAAAGAAACAGAGTAGAAAAGTGGTTGCCAGGAGCTTGGTGTGGAGGAAACAGGGAGAAGTTGATAAAAGGTTATAAACTTTCAGTTATAAAAGGGATAAGGTCTGAGGATCTAACATATAACAAGATCAGTATAGTTGACAACATGTATTGCATAATGAAAATTTGTAACAGAGTAGAACTTAAATGTTCTCACCAAAAAATAAATATATAAAAAGGGAAATATCTGAGGTGACGAGTGTGTCAATTAACTTGATGGATGGAATCCGTTCACAATGTGTGTGTACACTAAATCATCATTTGGTACCTTTTAAATATATTATAATTTTATTTGTCAAGTATACCTCAATAAAGCTGAAAGAACAAGTAAAAAGCCTTCCTTGCAAGGGAGGATCAGGTGAAAGTGAAGGATCATGAACACCAAGACAGGTCAGAATAGCAGCATCTAGGAAATCCTAACAGAGCAAAAGCATTCCCTTTACCACATTTGCATCTCCATTTCTAGTCTTTCTTACAGTTCCTAATGTGCCCCATGAAACTGAACTGGTTAAGAACCTAAAATTTTTTTTTTTTTTTAAATTTTTTTTTTCAACGTTTATTTATTTTTTGGGGGGACAGAGAGAGACAAAGCATGAACAGGGGAGGGGCAGAGAGAGAGGGAGACACAGAATCGGAAACAGGCTCCAGGCTCTGAGCCATCAGCCCAGAGCCTGATGCGGGGCTCGAACTCACGGACCGCGAGATTGTGACCTGGCTGAAGTCGGACGCTTAACCGACTGCGCCACCCAGGCGCCCCAGAACCTAAAATTTTTATAGTGTTATGGATATTCATTCTGAAACAACCTAACATCTCTGGAATATTTAGGGAGTAAACACAACAGGACCTGGGAGTTGGCAGCAGTTCTTAGCCAACAAAGAAGCTTTGTGTTGGCCAGTCAGCATGCAGTATGACTTGAGTTGGACAGTAACCTTCCACAGAATTGTATTTCCTTGCTCTGTGCTGGCTCATTAATCGCTCCAATCACATGAAGCACAATTCATGCCTATCACAGAGTTAGGAATTGTCACAGGCGATTCTAGTCTGTCATTATGAACACACACACAGAATGTTCTCTACAGCCTCAGAAAACCAGCAGGGATGAAAGGATGCCATTGACCATGTGTCAGAAAAGAAGGTTCTTCAAAAGAGTTCCAGACTACTTTTTGATGGCCCAAATGTTCACACAGCTTGGGAGAGCTGGAAACATCAATACTTTGAAAAGAATCTCAATTTGTAGGTGAAAGCAGGCAAAAACCTCTTTGACCTCGGCCACAGCAACTTCTTACTCAACACATCTCCAGTGGCAAGGGAAACAAAAGCAAAAATGAACTACTGGGACCTCATCAAAATAAAAAGCTTCTGCTCAGCAAAGGAAAAATTCAGCAAAACTAAAAGGCAACCTATGGAATGGGAGAAGATATTTGCAAATGACATATCAGATAAAGGGGTAGGATCCAAAAGCTATAAAGAACTTATCAAACTCAACACCTAAAAAACAAATAATCCAATGAGGAAATGGGAAAAACACATGAATTGACACTTCTCCAAAGAAGACATCCAGATGGCCAGCCAACACACGAAAAAATGCTCAACATCACTCATCATCAGGGAAATACAAATCAAAACCACAATGAGATACTACCTCACACCTGTCAGAATGGCTAAAATGAACAAATCAGGAGACTATAGATGCTGGTGAGGATGTGGAGAAATGGGAACCTTCTTGCACTGTTAGTGGGAATGCAAACTGGTGCAGCCACTCTGGGAAACAGTATGGAGGCTCCTCAAAAAATTAAAAATAGAAGTACCCTATGACCCAGCAATTGCACTACTAGATTTTTATCCAGGGGATACAGGTATGCTGTTTCAAAGGGGCACTTGTACCCCAATGTTTATAGCAGCACTACCACAATAGCCAAAGTATGGAAAGAGGCCAAATGTCCATCGAAGGATGAATGCATAAAGATGTGATACACACACACACACACACACACACACTGGAGTATTATTAGGCAATCAAAAAGAATGAAATCTTGCCATTTGCAACTACATGGATGGAACTAGAGGGTATTATGCTAAGTGAAATTAGTCAGTTAGAGAAAGACAAATATCACATGACTTCACTCATATAAGGACTTTAAGACAAAACAGAGGAACATAAAGGAAGGGAAGCAAAAAGAATATAAACACAGGGAGGGGGACAAAACATAAAAGGCTCTTAAATATAGAGAACAAACAGGGTTGCTGGAGGGGTTTCGGGAGTGGGGGGGATGGTCTAAATGCATAAGGGGCATTAAGGAATCTACTCCTGAAATTATTGTTGCACCATATGCTAACTAACTTGGATGTAAATTAAACAATAAATAAAATAAAATAAAATAAAATATAAAATAAAATAGAATAGAATCTCAGTTTGAGAATGACACTGATTCATGTTCCTCCATTAAGGGAATCTTTCAAGTTCTTTGTCCCTCATGTAATACCATCTCTGAGCAACCAGGCTGTTTGGAAGGGGGTGCTTTCTGGGGTTTGGGGGAACAGAGTTGTGTAAAAAGAATGTTCAGGAAAATTCATCACTGGGAATTTCACAAGTTAAGACAAATACATTATGTTTACAATGGGGAATTATATAAGACTTACATTTATGAGCCTTCAGTCCTTCAAAGGAAACTGGTCCAATCTCATAATATTCATATTCCCAGGTGTAATCAGAATTAGATGCAGATTGCTGGGATGTTCTGTTAGACATTAACCTCTGGGCAGACATCTCTACCCTGCAAAAATGGAGAAAGGCAAGTGTAGAACCTGTTAATTCATCCTCAACTGCACAGTTACTCTCATTGCTCTTGACCTACATTCAAAAGTTCAGAAGGGAAAGGCCTCAGGGAGGTCCCATCCATGAGGTCAGGGAGAGGTCCTTACTGGCTGCCTATACTTCATACCAAATAGCCATTGTTTCCTTTTATCTCTACTAGATTGGAATGTATTTGAAATCAGACACCATGTCTTCTGTTGTTGTCTCCCAGAACTTAATTCAATGCCTGGCACATAACCAACTTTCAATAACTGATAATTTTTTTTAATGTTTATTTATTTTTGAGACAGAGAGAGACAGAGCATGAATGGGGGAGGGTCTGTGAGAGGGAGACACAGAATCTGAAACAGGCTCCAGGCTCTGAGCTGTCAGCACAGAGCCCGACGCGGGGCTCGAACTCACGGACCGCGAGATCATGACCTGAGCCGAAGTCGGCCGCTCAAACGACTGAGCCACCCAGGCGCCCCTTTCAATAACTGATAAAAGAAGGAAGAGAAGGAAGGAGACAGTATACCAAAGTCTCCAAGCTTACAACTTCAGCCCCATCACCTACCTACACCTACATGAGTACATAAAGAACCTACAGAGAATAAATAAAATCAGTACCAGAAGTGAACTAGCACAGTATACGTATACTGAGCACCTGCTATGCAAAAATAAAGACAAGCAACTGATGTCTAATGAAATTGGGGGTGGGGGAGGGGAGAAAAGAGAAGTGGTCAACCAAAAGTCCCATAATGGGAAAAGATCCTCAGTGGAAGCCCAAATCTTGCCTACTGCTTACTCCTGAAATTTGTCTTGTCCTCAGGATGTCCTGAGTGTCTTTGTGATGATTTTAGATTTAAAAACTCTGACTTCACTGAGACAAGAAGTTGCGCTGTGCAGCATGGATGCCAAAGTCGACAAGTCAACAGAGCCAGCATTCAATACTGAGCACCTACTGTGTACAAGACAGTACTCATTATGGGATGGGAGGAGATGCTTGAGATACAGACCCAGATCCCACAGACCTTGCTTTATATTGAAGAAATAATACAAAGTGACAAATAGCAGTAATATAAGGGAAAATTTGAATGAAAGATCAGCCAAAACTAAGATTCACTGAGAAGTTATAACCACAGGGTCTCACCCCCAAGATCTTTCTGATGTTCCCCTTCTCCTACCCACCTTGGGTCAATATCACCCACTGCTGCCTCTAGGACACAACCCCTAGAGAAGCTGAGGCAAAATCACCACCACCCCTCTGCCCCAAGGCATGAGTCTCATCTTTCCCTTTTCCTTTCTTCCTCATTCCCCGGTCCTGGACCCCATAGAAATAGACTCTCACCCCTCAGCATCATATTGTTCAAAGGATGGTGTGCTCTGATCCAGAGATACATGCCAGTATCAGAACTGAGTGCCCAGTCAAACAAATCATTCTTTCAAAGGCAGATGAGAATGTACCATTTCTCATTTGTGAAAGAAAGCTACACAAATTTTAAGAAAAGCTGACCTTTAAGTAAGTATTCAGTAACCTTTCTAGCACCAGCACAAAAATAACATAAAACTATTACCACAGTATTATCTTTGGTCTTTGTATCGTTTGAACAAGAGATTATTTCTCTCAATAAATTTCCTCAGGAAATGAAAATTAGCAACTCAAACATAAGAAACACTATCCTCACTTATGAGTAGTTCTTCCAGAGGAAAAGAATTGTGTGAGAGAGTAGCTCTTCAGTCGTAGGGTTCAGAGATAAATGGTAGATCGGATAAACATCATGTCCATTTCAGAATGTAGAGAGGGGCCCCTGGGTGGCTCAGTCGGTTGAGGGTCCAACTTCAGCTCAGGTCATGATCTCACAGCTTGTGAGTTCCAGCCCCACGTCAGGCTCTGTGCTGACAGCTCAGCGCCTGGAGCCTGCTTCGGATTCTGTGTCTCCCTCTCTCTCTGCCCCTAACCCACTTGCATTCTGTCTCTGTCTCTCTCAAAAATAAACAAACATTTAAAAAAAAATTAAAAAAAAAATAATGTGGAGAATTTCACACCATGCAGGAAATGACACTAGATTTGAAGCTGGGAGACCTGGGTCTTCATATTTGCTCTACCACCATTCCATGTGTTGCCCAGAAATGGTTCTGGCTACAGTCAAGAAGACACCATCATCACCCACCTGGTTCCCTTCTGGAGCTGCCTAACTGGTTTTTCTGCTTCTACTCTTACTGACCCTTTGTGATCTACTCTTCACTTATCAGCCAGTAATCTTTGTAAAAAAACAAATTGCCCCTGTCACTCCTTTGCTTAATACTTTTAATGGCTTCCCATTGCCCTAAGGACAAAGCCCAAAATCCTTGAAAGTTCCTACAAGGTCATGACTTGGGTCTTGGTGTCCTCTTATCTTGCCTCATACCCTACCAAACTGCGCTTGTATTTCCTGCAGTTCCTCAAAGACTTCATGCTCTCTGTCCCTGCACACGTGCTATTCCATCTGGTAAGAATGTGCTTCCTACCAGCCCATCCTAACTCATTCCTCCTTCCTTCCCTGCAAACTCTCATCTACACTGGAGTCAGCAAATCTGGTCCACCAACTGTTTTTGTACAGCCTCCAACTGAAGAATGTTTTTATATTGCTTAATGGTTGAAAATAATTTTCAAATAATATTTTGTGATGTAAGAAAATTCAAATTCAAATATCAGAGTCCCTAAATAAAGTTTTACTGGAACACAGCAGCCATCCTTGTTGGGTTTTATATTTTTTTAATGGTTTCTCTAGCATTACAACAGCAGAGCTGAGTAGTGGCAACAGACATAGCATGGCCCAAAAAGCCTAAAATATTTACTTTCTGCTATTTTATAGAAAAAGTTTTCTAACCCTCCTTTATAGCAATGGGGAAAAAAAAGATCTAAGCTTCAATTTTCCCATCAGGAATATGATGATGATAACAGTACCTACTTCATGCAGTTGCTGTAAAGATTATGATGAGGGAGCATGAGGCAGACGGAGGGGAAAAGCACAAGGTAACATTCCCCCCACCCCCACCCACACACACACCCCAGGTAGAATACGTGTGATATTCCTGGGACACTCCTGGCTACCCAAGAACAAAGGAAAGGGGTAGAAGTGCTTACCATGGTAATATGGGAAACTAAGGCAAATGAAAAATTAAATTCCCTTACTGCCTACAGTCCATTGATAAACCCTTGAGACTGGCAGAGTGACCACCCTCTAGGAGCTCAGGTGCCTCAAGGATGACACTTTGCCAGGGGCAAAAGAGAACCTTAGTTTAACATTATCCCAAACTCCAGGATCCCGTAAGCCAGCTTCCTTTATCTCAACTGCTCCCAAGATATATGCTGGCAAACATAACCCAAGCTTATGCACCACCTCCCCCCCCATGTACATCTGAAGGGTCTCATGACTGAGGTTTAATTAAATGGTAATAAATGGTGTTTCCCTAGCAACTGCTAGCCCCTCAATGTCCTGGAAACCTTGCTTCCAAAAATTCCTTAGAGACTCTATCCCTGACCCTCTCCCAACCTGAGGGTACATAATGTGTTACCCAACAGGACCCCAGTACAGCTCTTCCTGTCCATGGGTCCTGTCCCCATGCTTTAATAAAGTCACATTTTTGCAACACAGACGTCTTCAAGAATTCTTTCTTGGTCATCAGCTCCGGACCCCATGAACCCCCATCCCCCCAAAACTTCATCAGATTACATGTGATGTTGCATGAAGTATGAGTAGCCAGGACCCAGTTAAGATCAATACATAGCAGCCAGCACTATTATTATAAGCTAAGAAGTGCAAGTCTGAGATAGAAAAGCTAGACTTCTTCTTCAAGCATCACCAACTCCCCTGTCAGCCAATTCTTATCCAATTCACTATGTGGTTCATTGATCTGTGTGCCCTACACAAATGAACACAATTATAATAAAAATAACTCAAAAGGCATTCATTTAGATGCTTTAAAAGTTTTAATGAGAAATAGGGACATCATGGGATTCACGCTAGTCCATCAAGTCAAAAATATGGTAACAACCTCTCCAATTTTTTAAGCAAAATAGTATGAAGTCTGATTTGATCATCTCATTTTTATTGGAAATCAGGCATTATAGCCAATGTATTAAGCGGAGCAAAGAAAGGCAGTAGGCTTCATCTAGTGTCAAAATGGATAACAGAAAAATAGCAAAAGTACATAAAACAATGAAGGAAATAAAAGTGAGTGTTTTCCATCCTCTGTGTCAGCTGCTGTCCCCATCTGCACAGCAGTGACCCCCATCTGTGGCTACCCAGGCCCACAGGCCCAGCAGGTCTCCCTGCTACTCTCTCAAGTCAGAAAGAAGCATTACCACCACCCTCACAGGGCTGGCCAGGAACTAGCAAACAGGCTATATCTGTACAAAAAGGCAGATATCTAGAAATCTCAAGCCCTTACCCACCACAGAGAAAGTGTTTTCCCATTCCTTCTTTTCTCTCCCTTACACTATTCCTGTTCATCTAAAAGAACTATTTAGGGATGGATAGAGACCAAAGCGTAATGAAAGTCACATGTGCAAAGATCCTGAAAGAGGAAAGGCCGTCCTTTAAGAGAGGAGTAGAGCGCTGAAAGACACCTGGAGACAAGAAGGAGTGAAAAGCAGAGCCAGCCTATCAGAGGTTCTCCAGGGAAGCAGAAAGACAAGCCGGACAACCTCTCCCAGAGCAGCCACCATTTTAGGCTTTAGATAAAAGGGGGCAGGGGTGAGGCTTCTGTTTTCACGAGCTATTTCATCTTGGTTCTTAAACCCCACAGTTAGATTTGGAGGACAGTGTCTCTGGCCTCTCCTCTCAAGCAGTCACCAAGCACCCTTGAAAAAGCCCAGAAGGCAACATTTTTCATCCACGTCCCAAATTAATCAGCCTGGGCCACCAAATCCCCAAGGACATGAAAGAAACAGAAGACTGCAGTCTGGCAGTATTTTGTATAATGTCCATTTTCAAAGCCCGGGGTTGCTTATCTGAGCTTTGCAGAAACACGAGCTGGCACCGTTTCCCCATTTGGGAAATGCCAGCATGTCAGCCTCCAGAGTCTGATATTGTCACATGGTGAGGAACCCGGTGTCTGGGACCTAACACCCCGTGTGGGAGACAGCACCGCGGCGAGCTCACAGGGGAGCTGACAAGCAGGCAGCTGCTGTCTCCGGAACACAGCAAACACAGCTGCCTTTGGTGCCTCTGCTGCTCCTGACAACCCCCTCCCCAAATTCCCTGAATGTCAGATTTCTTCATAATATTAGCATCACCAGAAACAACTTCTTGAGAGGAAATGAATCCTAAGTGAGCTTCCTGGGGCAGCAGGGAGACCAATTGCTCTTTTGAGCAGCTGAAAGCACTCCTGCCAATAACAGCAACCGTGACGAATTGTGAGGGCACCTCAAAGCCACACCTGAAAAGGAAGTTACCTTTTCCAGGTGCACATGTGGTAGTTTAGGCCAATTCATAGCATTGGAGGAGGGAGAAATATCTCAAACCCAAACACAGACAGAATGATTAGCAGGCGTCAGACACTCTCACGGCCGTGTCAACATCACCCCTTCTCCCATACACATTCCCAACACTTTCATCCCTTCTTCCAATTATCTCATCTTTCCTCCTCCAACCCAGCTTCCCACACCACTCCTGGGCACACTCTGCCCTTCGTAAAGACAGGTCAAGCAATTCTCTCCACCTCTTTCAAATTGGGAAGATGCATGTGGACATGGACCTTTCTATGGAGTGAATAAAGGCTCTTCATCGATACCTTTGCAGGGCCATGATGGGTTCATATGCCCATGGGGGCTGTTTCCTTGAAGTTGGACCTTGATTTCCATATTAAGGTGTAAACATCAACAGATGTGTTTTCCAAGTGACCACCAACTCAGCCACAGGACTGGAACATTAAGGAAAGATCCAAAAGATGCTTATAAACCCTAAAAAATGAGCGTGCATGTGCATGCACACACACACACATACACACACACACACACACACACACACACACACACACCTGACAGCATGGCCAGAAAGTCACTCCAAGAAGCTGCTGGCCAATGTCACAGATCCAAAGCCCCACAGTAACCAGCATGTGTGGAGGAAGACCTAACAACCCATTCAGATCTGAGATCAAAATTCCCAACTGCAGCCACATTATCTTCTTTCCCGTCAACCCCCAAACTCCAGTAGTGGGCATGTCACCCAGGATGCTAATCTCCATTCCGGTCTGGGCCATAAATTTCTAATTAGTTATGTGTTCTTATCTCTTTCTTCCTTCTATTCCTAGGAACAACCGTCCCCAGCAAAACACAGAGAAGTCACTCTCTTCACCCATCACCCCTTCTCTCTCCAAGCAAAGGCATTTGAGAAACCAAAGGTAAAGCCTGGCTAGGCCGATTCTGGTGGCTGGGGAGCCTAAGGTCAGAACTTCCGAATCACAGCTTTAGAAGCTTAATTCCCTTATTGCACAGAGATGTGACTAGGCCCCAAGTCAAGACTAATGGTGCACCCACTTTGCCCACACCTGAGTGGGTAGGACCACACAGAGATCAGATGAGAGTCTACAAAGTTATGAGTCAGGCTCATGATAGACCAGAGTCCCTGGGTATTCCTAAAGCACTTCTAAAAGCAACGTATCCCAGCAAGAAATTATGCCTTAACTTCCAAAATCAGAGTCTCTGTAGTCTCCTCCCAGGACAGTGCTTTAAAAAAATGCAGACATGGTCTTGTTCTCCAGTTTACTTTTCCTTTTTGTAGATTCTGTGTGACCCACTACCTTCTACTTGTACTCATCACTTTAAATCTCAAGTTTGCAGATTTCTTTTCTGTGAATCCATTTTAAGTAAGCAACTTCTTTCACATGCTGTGGATTTTTATTTCTTCCAATTAAAGAGATCTTGCTTCTGGGACCTTGAAGTATTCTCTTCCTACTATCTTTTGACTTGAGTGTACATCTGACTTTTGAAGTCTGAATCTAGCCACTCAGTTCAGCCTAGAGATATCACACACACACACACACACACACACGCACACACACGCACACATGCACACACCTCTTTCCTTCTGAAATGGACATATTCCCAAATTTCTCTACATTATCAAGTTTTATGCAGTTCTTGGGTATTTCCTAGAAAGTACTCAGCTACCCATCAGACCTCAAAAATGTGGTGACTGACAGCTGGCAGAGAAATTCTGGGTGCATCTTCTTCCTGTCTATCCCCATGTCTCTGCTGGACGCAATAACTTGTTTCCAGGAGCAAAACATGGAGCAGGTTTCTCAAGCCTGGGGTCTACCTCGGTCTTAAAATCAGAATCAATGCCAATAGAAGAACAACTTCCAAAACCAGAAACAGGACTTAAGATTTTGTGCAGATAAACTTCAGCCAACACCTGAAATGGAGAGATGCTTCATTAACAAGTGGGCATCCCTTTTCCACCAGCTGGTGCCTCAGAGAGGGCAGTGGTTTGGATTCCTAAATCCACCTCCTCCCCTTAATGCCCTGGGAAGCCACATAGTAGTAAATAGACTAGAAAGTAATTTTCAGTTAGCATTTCCTGACTGTGTCAGTCTCCCTAGTTCAATCCAGCAAATGCTTACTGCATGACTACTAGGTACTAGGACACAATGACTATCCCTGAGCCCTTTGGAGAATCTTTGGAGATGGTAATAGATCTTTGCATTGCACCACAGCACAGACTATGATAGGACTGCATGGACCAGTCCCCCAGTGCCCTCCTCTTCCCTCTTGTCTCTTTTCCATAAGCACCAACAGGGCAGGGCCTCCTCTGCTTTGCTCACTGTTGTATTTCCAGCAACCCACACAAGGCCTCGCTCATAGCAGAAATGCAATACTTGAATTAGTTTCTCCTACGGTGGAGACGCCCCCAAATTATCTTTCATTCTCTTAGTCAACCCTGAACTTGAGAGCAGAGTTCTCCCATCTAACAGAAACTTTGGCTGGACATGGAGAAGAGAAACATACCCACACAGGGGAAAACACACTCCAGAAAGAAGCCATGAAGCCTCCATCTGGAAAGGATTTCCAGAGAAGAGACGAGTCATAGCTCTGAGGTAGGTGTGGGGGCGGCAGGCACACTGCTCCCAGCAACCGGGCTTCAGCCCCAGCTCTGAAGATTTAGGAAGCTAGGTTTTCACAATCCTCCAGGGCTGAGAAAGGTAATGAACTGGGACACACTAACCAAGTGGAGGAGAATGATTTATAACCATGGCATCAATTCGGTGAATTACAATAAGGAATAAAATGGCCAAGCAGACCAGAGAACATGCTTTACGTGGTCTGGGAAACAAACTTTAAGACCCAAAGATTAACTGATACTGTGGAATAGAGCAAAGGAGTTATGCAATATAATAAAACAGGGCTCTACTCTACCCCACTACACAAGTGCCAGGATGCCGTGCTATTTGTTCTATATCCCAACACGGACGTCCTATTGTAGCCACAAATGAGGCCACTCCCATGGTGGGCTGGGGTCCCCACCACAGAAATGCCATAAGTTTAACTCCTACCTCTTTCTGGACTTCACTTTCCTTGGTCTGGACTTCAAGAAATTCTAGGCATATTGAACAAAACAGTGGAATCCCAAGTTGACCACTCTGTTATAGTTAAGGTTTTCTGGGTCCCCAATACTATTTTTGCTCTATTCCTAAGCCTTCAGAAAAAGTATGTTTTTTATTTGTTATTTGTTTTTTTTTAAGTTTATTTATTTTTGAGAGAGAAAGAGAGAGAGCAAGAGCAGGGGAGGGACGGAGAGAGAGAGACAGAGAGAGTCCCAAGCAGGCTCTGTACTGTCAGCATGGAGCCCAAAGCGGGGCTCAAACTCACTAACCATGAGATCGTGATGTGAGCCAAAACCAAGAGTCTGGCACTTAACCGACTGAGCCACCCAGGTGCTCCCAGAAAAAGTATGTTTAAAAGTACTAGAGTCAAATCAAAACACCAACTATCACAAAGCAGTATTTCACAATGAGTTTTCGCTTCACACCCATTAGGATAGCTGTTATAAAACAAAAACAGAAACAAAACCAGAAAATAACCAGTGTTAGCAAGGATAGAGAGAAACTGGAACACTTGTGCGTTGCTGACGGAAAGGTAAAATGGTGCCGCTGCTAGCTCCTCAAAAATTTAAACATGGAATACTTTATAATCCCTCAATTCCAGCTCTGGAATTATACCCCAAACAGTCAAAAGCAGAGACTCCAACAGCTATTTGTACACCAGTGTCCTCAACAGCATTATTCACAGTAACTATAAGCGGGGGGCAGTACAAATGCAGACTGGCAGTTGAATGAATAAACAAAACACAGTATATCCATGCAATGGGTATTATTCAGCCTTAAAAAGAAATTCTGACATATGCGACAACATGGATGAGCCTTGAAGACATTATGCTAATGAAATAAGCCAGACACATGAGGACAAATACTGCAGGATTCCCTTTACGTGAGGAACCTAGAGTACTCAATTCACAGAGGCGGAAAGTAGAATGGTGGTTGCTGAGGTCTGGGAGAAGCAGGAATGGGAAGTTATCATTTAGTAGATACAGAGTTTCAGTTTGGGATGATGAAAATGTTCCGGAGGCAGATAGTGGTGATGGTTGCACAACAATGTGAATTTTATGTTATACATATTTTGCCAAAACTTTTAAAAGTTCTAAAAATTTTTTTCTAATAAGAAATAATAAAAATCAGCACTTCCCAACCAATGTCCTTGGGGAAAGTATAATTGAGAGCTCCTGAAGCAAAAGACCACCCGGGGGACATCCAGGCATCCCTCCCGGTGTGGGTCCTTCTGCTATGGCCAGCTTTCAAGGATTCAGCTTTGTTCTTTTCCAGAGCCCTTGTGGTGAGTCCTTTCCATGTAAAAGGAATATTCTATCCAGGATGTGAGGAATCTTCCTCCTGCATACCAGAGAGAGCCGTGGGCAGTGGGGGGAAAATACTGGTGCAGCCCTGGCTCGGGTCCCCTTACCTCCACCAGTCCTGGAGACACACTGATTGCTTCACAAGCTCTCCTTTTGACCAGCTTCACCTTCTGTTGTACCTGTCATTAGCCAACCTCATTTCAGCAGAAGTCCATTACAAGGTACTATTCCCAAGCTTCCAGAGCCTTCCTGTGGATTGCATTTAAAGTCACAAAGAGGAAACACCATAATCTTCTAAAACGGGCTCCAGTCTCTGGGGAATGTTTTCTGGAGACCAGCTAGAATTTATGGATCTGCAAGACAGGACTGCCAATATTTTTATTTTGCCAAATAAGGACATTTTTTGAAAACGACTATTATTAATAATTATCATCCCATAAGCAAAAAGTCATTTTAAGCACCTTCCAAGCAACAAAGAGATAATCTCACAGTAAAGGCAGTCCTCTGCAAGAAAGGAAAGCTGACAATGACATCAACATGTTCATAGGAGGCAGATACTTTTACGTGGGTCTGTATTACACTGCCTCGGTCCATTGCATTCGCATGAAAGCTGCCCGAAATGGCTTAGACATCCATCCTCTCTGAAAGCAAAGGAAAGGACTCGGAGGGATGTGGTGAGATTTTCTTCTACAGAATCTATGATTCTGTAACTGAATAAAATATCAAGTGTTTTCCATTTGTATCACGAACTCAATGATGTGTGTCTATTTGTAAAAATTGTGTGTGTGTACACGTGTGTGTGTGTGTGTATACAGTGCAGTGTGGATATAGTACTGTCACAGGCTGAACTGTGTCCCCCTAAAATTTGTATGTTGTAGCCCTAACCACCCCCAAAGCTTAGAATGTGGCTACATTTGAAGACAGGGCCTTTACAAAAGGAACGAAGTTAAAATGAGGCCTTTAGGGTGAGCCCTAATCCAATCTGGTGTTCTTACAAAAAGTAATAAGGACACAGGGAGGGATGCCAGGGCCACTTGTGCACATAGGGACAGCGAGAGGATGACCACCTACAAACCAGAGAGAGAGAGGCCTGGAACACATCCTTCCCTCTGCCCTCAGAGGAAACCAGCCCCTGATGACACCTTGATCTTGGACTTAAGTCTCCAGAACTGTGAGGAAATAAATTTCTATTGTTTTAGCCACTCAATCTTTGATATTTTGTTATAAGAGCCCTAGCAAACTAATACAGTTTTGATTATTTAAACTGTCATAGGGGCGCCTGGGTGGCTGAATCAGTTAAGCATCTGACTTCAACTCAGGTCATGATCTCATGGTTCGTGGGTTTGAACCCCACACTGGGCTCTGCACTGACAGCTTGGAGTCTGCTTCAGATCCTCTCTTTACCTCTTTCTCTACCCCTCCCCTGCTCTCATGCTGTCTCTCAAAAATAAGTAAACATTAAAAAACATAAATAAAAATGAAAAATAAATAAATAATAAACTGTCCTAGAAAGTCCATGAAAATTGACTTACTAAACCAACCACTTTTACTGTAACTAAACAACAAAAAATTTCTGGAAAGAAAACCCTTTTTTTTTTTTTTTCAACGTTTATTTATTTTTGAGACAGAGAGAGACAGAGCATGAACGGGGGAGGGGCAGAGAGAGAGGGAGACACAGAGTCGGAAACAGGCTCCAGGCTCTGAGCCATCAGCCCAGAGCCCGACGCGGGGCTCGAACTCCCGGACCGCGAGATCGTGACCTGGCTGAAGTCGGACGCTCAACCGACTGCGCCACCCAGGCGCCCCAAGAAAACCCTTTTTGAAATGTCATTAACCTACCCCACTATATGCCATCTTCAACAATTTGTGATGTTCTCATCAACATGTCCTTCAAGAAGAACATGTTAAAATGAGTATGGGTCCATTCAGCCCAACGAGGATATTTTAAACACTATGAGTTCCACTATGAAAGATTTTGTGGGGTTTCAAAAGTCAAGGCCTATGCCCTGAAAGAATTCAGACTTCTATTTGAAACCAAACTCTCCTCTGTTAAATATCACCCCTTCAAATACACACACAGAGACGTTAAGGTGCAATGCAAAAGCCTGATGACACAGGCAGACAATACGTGAATGGGATTATCATGAAAGAGAGGCTCATTACAGCAAGGGGCCAGGTGGGGGAGGGCTCAAAGACAGTCCTCTGAGCTTTGCCTACTCTATTCCACCTGCCAGCCTGGACTGCCATCTACCCCCTACTCTGGATTCCTGCCAACCTTTGAGAATAATGCTCAGTCACCACTTCCCCCCCACCAGAGTCCTGCCCAAGCCCATGAGGATTGTCTCCCTTCATTCAAATCCTGTCATGTGGATTACCTGAATCTCTCACTTTAATAATGAGTATATAAGTCAGATTCCCTCAGGATCAGACTTTGCCTCTCCCTGAACTCTCATGCTGATTTATAGAGCTGTTATTATAAAACATCATGGCCAGGTGAATTACCATTTTAACAATACTAGGGAAACAACCACCCTTTCCATTTTAATTAGTGGAGTTTGTGAAACATTCGCCATGATAGGGCTAAGGAGAATGAGACTGGCCATATCTTAAATCACTTTGAGGACGATCTGGCAAACGAGCCTACTTTGTATTTACTGCTCATGCTATCTGTCTCCAAACAGCACACACTGTTCTTTACAGCCCTGAGCTGAATCATTCTTTTGACAAATAAGCCAAAAGGAGAAGGACCAGGTATTCCAACCTCTGTTCCACGGAAAAGGAAATTTAAACCAAAGCAGTGGTTTATTTAAGAGCTCCAGACCGAACCATAGGAAGGCTACACTTTCTCATGATCATCATATCCTCCTTTGTCTGGGATTCTTAAACTAAGGTGTATGTCTCTGTCTTTTCTAGTTTTTCCACCTACCGTACCCACTGCCAACCTAGTACAGTCCCTAATTACAAGCAGACAGAGTCTGGCAGAGCAAGGCCAGCCAGGCTCCAGGCTCCCCCGGGCCTTCTCAACTGCAAGGAAGGACTGGCCAGAAGACAGCCAGACAGAGCCTTGCACAGCAAGAGTCAGAAATGCCAGTTCCTTGCTCTGCCTGCCGAGGACTGGGGATATCAGCCCCCCAAGTCTCAGGACATACCTGGCTCATCCTCCCGGTTCAATGTTCCTACATCCAAGTCTGGAGTACATGTAAGTAACATCAAGCAAACAGACCGTTACTCTTTACTGTTTCAACCTAAGCATATATAATCCATACTCTGAGCTGGTGCAGCTGTGGGGCCTGATCAAATGTCAATCCTATTTTTCTCTTCCAGTGCCCCTTAAAATGCGTTCAAAACAATGCATTTAAAAGACTTAGAAGGTTATATTTTCAAATTAAATAAGTACAGATAAACTGCAAATATCAAATGAATGTTCAAGAGAAATACATATTTGCTTCTGGTGGCCTTGGCCTATGCTTCAGACTCCCAGAAACATGGGTTAACTATCCTCTCCTACTGAGGTAATTTAATGGAGACTTTAGAGGAGCACTGGTTGGAATATATGTCGGTTTACATGATAGAGCATCCCGATCTTCAGATTCACCTGTTGCTTTGTTTTTTTCTTTTTTCTTCCACACAAGAGAATTATATTGGGGGAGGGGGTATCTACACAAATATTCATAGAAATACAGGTGCTGTTTACACCCACATATCCTCACTTATCTCTAATTTTTCTTTCTTGATCAACTAGGCAACTGTAAAGCTGACCTGTAGGAAGCAGCCCCCTCAGCCTGCCCCACCTCTGCCTTTAATTGTTGTTTTTGCTGTTACCAAGGACATGAAGAAACAAAAGGCACCTTTGAGGAGAGTGATTATTTGAAGCTTATAAATTATTTTCACTTGAAGGGTTACAAAATTTACTAATGTTCTCCAGTCAGGTGAAAATCGCATAGATCTTGGTAACAGAGGCACAAGCAACAATTCAACTCAGACTTTAACTAAAATCCATAATTTTAGTATTTCATAAAAAGATGCTCAACTTCTGGTTTTTTACTTCACATCTCAGCAACACCATAATGGATTGAAGAATCATGTTTGCAAGGAAGGAGAAGCAAAAATGCATACTTTCCCCTCTTTCTAATAGGACTAAGCAGTTCTTATTCTCTAGTCAAGAAGAAAAATCACTTTGCACCCTGACATAAGCTAAAAATAACGTGACCATCCTGTCTGAAAGTTGGTCCCCCAGATAACAAAACCTTGAACATGTCCCATAAGCCTGGGCTCCCTAAGGGAAACCATTTTTTTCTCCTGATTGTTTGTTATGGGGTGTCTGAAGATAAGTCATAACTTTGGGGAATACAGTAATCATGTGCGAAAGTTGCTTTCAACCATGAACAAAAGACTAATGGATACTTGAGAACTCTGAAAATCTTATGGGGTATTTTCTTTCAAGTATTCATTGTATTTTTATTTGATGAGTCAATCTTCTGAAGCCTAACACCCCTGCACTCTGGGCAAGTAAATATTTTCTTTCCTTTTCTAAACGCTCCTACCTCCAAGTCTGGAGTACATGTAACATCAAGCGAATAGACCGTTACTCTTTACTGTTTCGACCTAAGCATATATAATCCATACTCTGAGGTGGTGCAGCTGTGGGACCTGATCAAACATCAATTTTATTTTTCTCTTCTGTTGCCCCTTAAAATGCATTCAGTGGATTCATCCTCCCTGTCTTCAGATGAACACTTGAGTAGATCCTTGGGTAGACCTTTCTGCTCAAGCAACCACTTCAAAGTCCCAAAAGAATTCAAGTTTGCAGTCTGGAAATAAAAGAAACTCCAACCTGGTTATAACATTAAATCTCCTTCCCTATGCCAGCTAGGTCCTGCTGCCTGCTAGTCTCTGCAGGGATTGGAGGAATGTTGATCTCTTTTCTTATTCTCCACTTTATGTGCAACTGCTGGTCAGTTTATCACCCCGCCAAAATCAAAGTAGGGGCCGGGACTATATGGCCCCTCTGTTTATGGGTACTTTAATGATACTCACTTTCCTTCAGCTGACTGCTCACTCTTCCTTAGTCTCTGGATTTCTGGAAACTCTAGCTGCTGGGGTGCCCTCACTCCTGGGCTGAATTTAGAGTGGCTCCAGGTCAGCCCTCTTTCCTACATGGTCCCACTTGGTCCCACAGGAAGGTCTATGACATCTTTTGCCCAAACAAACTCTGTGAAGGCAGGTGATCCTACTGCCCAGGCCACCACATGAGCCCCAAATGCAAGAAACACCTGTACAGTTCAACTAGTGTTTCTTCAAAAGTCCCCCTTGCTGGATTTGGGATGAAGGACATGATCTTTCTGAACAAATCTCTTTAATAAAGCCTCCTCTCATAATCCTCATATTCTTGAAGCAGCCAGTGGGGTATGTTATGCAAAAGTTCTCAAATATATACACTAAAATTTCTACTTGGTGGTCTAGCACTGTCTTTTGGAATTTCACATAATTTGAATGTGTGGCTCAGTCAAAACTTTACTTCAGTACCCTACTTACATACCCATACATACAAATGCATAGACTATAATTTCCAATTATTTTTAAAGTTTATTTACTTTTATGTATCTAGTAAAGTTGAGGAATTTGAGCATTGAAAGGGGCAGAGACATGGAAGTCAATACTCTCTCACTGGGGGGAAATACTCTCTCAGTCCTGACAGAAAATCACCTAAAATTGGCTTGATCTGATACTGGGAACAAACCTACTTCCTCTTCTCCAGATATCTGAGGACTGGTTTCATAACTGGCCAAGGCTCCTCTCTGCCAGGCTACATACTTATTGTTCCTCACATGGCCTAGTCTTCAGATCCTCATCATCTAGGTCACTTTGCTCTGGATGCTGCAAAGTTAGTTTCAGTCCTCCATTAAGGGGCCACCAGAAGAGGATGCTGTGTGGAGGGAGCCTAGGCTCCCATGATCCAGTCATCACAGGTTTGAGGTAGATGGTAGTAGTTAAGGGCCCAGGTTCTAATCCCAGCTCTACTGTTTACTGGCTATGTAATCTTAAACAAATTATTTAATCTTTCTGTGCTTCAGCCTTCTCATCTGTTACCGGAGAATGGTGATAATTATATTCCCTACTTCATGAAGTTGTTACAGGGATTGAGACAAAATTGTGAAACACTCATAATTATGCCTGGCACATAATAAGCTCCACACAAATGTCTGTTTAAAAAAAAAAAAAAAGACCTGTCATTGTCATTGCAACCCAAGTTTGCGACTGAGTAGCTACTTCACATTATGGTCCTTTCAGGGCTTGGTGAGCCACTGAAATCCTTGGGTTTTTTTTTTTTCTTTTACGTGAATTATGAATTGCTTCTCACTGGGGTCACTCCATCTTTTACTTTTTAAATTGACTGTGAACCTAAATGCAGGACTAGGCCTTCAGCCTTCTAGTATTATCTCTTGCCCAGATATAAAATGTGTCTCATGGAGTATCCTGCCAGATTTGTACTTGCCACATCTCTGATAAATGTCTCCTCTATGTCTTTCTCCTGATAAATAAATACCAAGGAGGTGCAGGGACAGGGAGAGAGCCTTGTTGTACATCCTCTATTCCCTTACTTTATCCTTAGGGATAGTATGAGACTTTGCAAAATGCTTCTGCAAAGGCAGGACACTCTTTGGGCCATCTGTAATGGGGAGCAGGGACCAATGGCTAAATTATTTGTATGTCTCTAGCTTTGGGAAGCCCCATTTGTAAAATGTAAATAGCAACATCCACCTAGCTGTGAGAAGTAAAGGAGATTGTGCCCAAAAGTGGGCACTAGGGCACTAGGAAGCAGCTTGCTAAGTCACTGCCATACCAAAAACATTAAAAGGTCAAAAATAAACATTCTCCAGAAGACATAGCATATTGGGCCACAAAATCAGTCTCAACAAATACAAGAAGATCCAAGTCATATCATGTACCTGTTCTGACCACAACACTATGAAACTAGAAGTCTACCACAGAAAAAAATCTAGAAAGACCAGAAAGACATGGAGGTTATATAACATTCTACTAAACAATGAATGAGTCAACCAGGAAATAAAAGAAGAAATAAAAAGATATATGGAAACAAATGAAAATGAACATAATGGTCCAAAATATTTGGGCTTCAGCAAAAGTGGTCCTAAGAGGGAAGTATATAGCAATACAGGCCTACCTTATGAGCAAGAAAAATCTCAAGTAAAAACCTAACTTACACCTACAGGAGCTAGAAAATGAACAACAAATGAAGCCTAAAGCCAGCTGAAGGAAGGAAATAATAAAGATTAGAGCAGAAATAAATGATATAGAGACAAAACAAAAACAAAAACAATAGAACATTAGAACAAATCAATTAAACCAGAAACTGGTTCTTTGAAAAAAATCAACAAAATTGATAAACCTCTATCCAGACTTACCTAGAAAAAGTGAAAAGAACTCAGATAAATAAAATCACAAATTAGAGAGAAGAAATAACATCCAACACCACAGAAATACAAACAACTATAGGAGAATACTATGAAAACTATATGCCAACAAATTGGACAACCTAGAGGAAATGGACAATTTCCTAAAAGCATATAACTACCAAAACTGAAACAGGAAGAAATAGAAAATTTGAACAGACTGATACCTAGCAAAGAAATCAAATCAGTAATCAAAAAACTCCCAAAACAACAGTCCAGGACCAGATGGCTTTACAGGTGAATTCTACCCAACATTTAAAGAAGAGTTAATACTTATTATTCCCTGGGAATGCAAGCTGGTGCAGCCACTCTGGAAAACAGTATGGAGGTTCCTCAAAAAACTAAAAATAAAACTACCCTACAACCTGGCAATTTCACTACTAGGTATTTATCCGAGGGATACAAGTGTGCTGTTTCAAAGCACCCCCATGTTTATAGCAGCACTATCAACAATAGCCAAAGTATGGAAAGAGCCTGAATGTCCAACAACAGATGAATGGATAAAGAAGATGTGGTATATATATATATATATATATATATATATATATATATATACAATAGAGTATTACTCAGCAGTCAAAAAGAATGAAATCTTGCCATCTGCAACTACGTGGATGGAACTGGAGGGTATTATGCTAAGTGAAATTAGTCAGAGAAAGACAAATAACATATGACTTCACTGACATGAGGACTTTAAGAGACAAAACAGATGAACATAAGGGAAGGGAAACAAAAACAATATAAAAACAGGGAGGGGGACAAAACAGAAGAGACTCATAAATATGGAGAACAAACTGAGGGTTATGGGAGGGATTGTGGGAGGGGGAATGGGCTAAATGGGTAAGGGGCACTAAGGAATCTACTCCTGAAATCATTTTTGTACTATATGCTAACTAATTTGGATGTAAATTTAAAAAAAAATAAAAAGTAAAACAAGTTTAAATAAATAAATACTTATTCTTCTCAAACTAGTCCATAAAATAGAAAAGGAAGGAAAACCTCCAAAATCATTTTATGAAGTCAACATTACCCTGATGCCAAAACCTGACAAAGAAAGCACAAACAAAGAGAACTATAGGCCAATCAATATTTCTGATGAACACAAATGCAAAAATCCTCAACAAAATAGTAGCAAACCAAATCCAACAGTACATTAAAAAAATAATCCATCATAATCAACTTGGATTTATTCCTGGGTTGCAAGTGTGGTTCACATTTGCAAATCAATCAATGAGATACATCACATTAATATAAGAAAGGATAAGAACCCTATGGTTATTTCAATAGATGCAGAAAAGCACTTGACAAAGAACAACATCCATTCGTGATAAAAACTCTCAACACAGTAGATTTAGAGGGAGCATACTTCAACATAGTAAAGGCCGTATATAGCTAATATCATCTTAAATGGAGGAAAAGTGAGAACTTTTCTTCTATGATCAGGAACAAGACAAGGATGGCCATTTTCTCCACTTTTGTTCAATATAGTACTGGAAGTCCTAACCACAACAATCAAACAACAAAAATAAATAAAAGTCATCTAAATCAGCATGGAAGAAGTAAAATTTTCACTATTTGCAGATGACATGATACTATATAAAGAAAACCTGAAAGACTCCACCAAAAACTGCTAGAACTGATTAATGAATTTAATAAAGTTGCAGGATACAAAATCAATGTACAGAAATCTGTTGCATTTTTATACACTAATAATTAAGTAGCAGAGAAAGAAGTTAAGAAAACCATCCCACTTACAACTGCACGAAAACCAATAAGATACCTAGGAATAAACCTAACCAAAGAGGTGAAAGACCATACTCTGAAAATTATAAAACAGTGATGAAATAAATTGAAGATGACGAAATAAGTGAAAAGACATTCCATGCTCATGGATTGGAAGAGCCAATATTATTAAAATGCTTATACTACCCCAAATAATCTATACATTTAATGCAATCCCTATCAAAATACCAACAGCATTTTTCACAGAACTAGAATAAAAATCCTAAAATTGTATGGAACCACAAAAGACCTCGAATAGCCAAAGCAATCTTGAAAAAGAAATACAAAGCTGGAGGCATCATAGTTCTATACTTCAAATTATATTACAAAGCTGTAGTAATCAAAACAGATAATACTGACACAAAAATAGACACACAGATCAATAGAACAGAAAACCCAGAAATGAACCCACAATTACATGATCAATTAATCTTCAACAAAGCAGAGAAGAATATCCAATGGAAAAAAGACAGTCTCTTCAACAAATGGTGTTGGGAAAACTGGACAGCCACACGCAAAAGAATGAAACTGGACCATTCTCCTTCACCATATACAAAAATAAACTCAAACTGGATGAAAGACTAAATGTGAGACCTGAAACCATAAAAATCATTGAAGAAATAACAGGCAGTCATTTCTCTGACATCAGCTGTAGCAACTTTTTCTAGATAAGTCTCCTGAGGGAAGGTAAACAAAAGCAAAAATAAACTATTGAGCTATGTCAAAATAAAAAGCTTCTGCACAGCAAAAGAAACAATCAACAAAAGTAAAAGGCAACCTACAGAATGGGAGAAGATGTTTGCAAATGACATATCCAATAAAGAATTAGTATCCAAACTTTATGAAGAACTTATAAAACTCAACACCCAAAAAACAATCCAATTTAAAAATGGGCAGACGACATGAATAGACATTTTTCCAAAGAAGACACAGATGGCCAACAGACACATGAAAAGATGCTCAACATCACTGATCACCAGGGAAATGCAAATCAAAACTTCAATGAGATATCACCCCACACCTATCAGAATGACTAAAATCAACAACACAAAAAAACAAAACAGGCTTTGCCAAGGATGTGGGGATAGGGGAGCCCTCTTGTACTATTGGTGGGTATGCAAACTGGTGCAGCCACTCTGGAAAACAGTATGGAGTTTCCTCAAAAAGTTAAAAATAGAACTACCCTACAATCTAGTAATTGCACTACTAGATGTTTGCCCAATGAACACAAAAACATTAACTCAAAGGGATACATGCACCCTAATGTTTATAGCAGCATTATATACAATAGCCAAATTATAGAGCCCAAGTGTCCATCGACTGATGAATGGATGAATGGATAAAGAAGATGTGGTATATATAAGCAATGGAATATTACTCAGCCATAAAAGAAGAATGAAATCTTGCCATTTGCAATGACATGGATAGAGCTAGAGAGTATTGTGCCAAGCAAAATAAGTCAATCAGGGAAAGACAAATACCATATAATTTCACTCATGTGTAGAATTTGAGAAACAAAACAAATGAGCAAAGGGGGGAAAAAGAGAGAGAGAGAGGCAAATCAAGAAACAAACTCTTAACTATAGAGAACTGATGGTTACCAGAGGGGAGGCAGGTGGGGGGAATAGGTGAAATAGGTGATGGGGATTAAGGAGGGCACTTGTGATGAGCACGGGGTGTTGTATGGAAGTGTGGAATCATTATACTTTGCACCTGAAACTAGTATTACACTGTATGTTAACTATCTGGAATTTAAATAAAAACTCTAAAAAAATAAATAAAAGGTTAAAAATAAGGAATTTATAGAGGAATTCTGATTGGCAAAATATCAGGCCTAGAGAAATGGGGAAGAGGAAGGCTACATTTTCCAGAATGTGCAGATGATACAATTTGCAAAGTGAAACCCCACCATGAGCAGAGTGGGGGTAGCCTAGAAGGATGAAGAGGGACATCCAGGGATAGGTATGGACACCCCTACAGAGGCAGCAGGATGGACAACACAGAACAATACACACACACATTTGATAAAACAATACTCTCCCTTGCACATACAATGCACTTGATGTTTTCTCTCCCCTGCTATTTAATTTCACGTTTAAAAAAAAAAATGCTGATGATGGAGCACCTGGGCGGCTCAGCTGGTTAAGCATCCAACTCTTGATTTTGGCTCAAGTCATGATCTCACATTTCACGGACTGACTCTGCATCAGGCTCCATGCTGACAGTGCAGAGCCTGCTTAGGATTCTCTCTCTCTCTCTCTCTCTCTCTCTCTCTCTCTCCCAGTCTCTTCCCTCTCTCTCAAAATAAATAAAATAAACTTTTTTTAAAAATGCTGGTGCAACTCACTACATTCATATCATTACCCTATATGAGTTATAACCCACATTTGAAAAACAACGGGGTATGGCATGCCCCAATCTACAAACGGGTAAGTCTCTAGAAAAGAGAAATCGTTTGACATAAATTGTCTTTGCAAATCCTTTCCTGGGTGGTGTTTAGCTTTCTCCTGGGTGGTGTTTAGCTTTCTCCTTTAAAAATTTGTTCTGAAACACTGCCAGGATTCAATGTTTCCCCTCTTTTGAAAAGTCTGGTTGGGGTTCTCCTCTCTCAAGCCTGCTTTAGGGCGATGGTGAATGCTTTCACCGCTCTAGGATGCCTGTTTTTTTGGCCTTGAGCAATCCAGCCCAGTCTTGGGTTTCAAGACCTCTTTTTTTTTTTTTTTTTTTTTTTTCCTCAACGTTGGGACAGAGAGAGACAGAGCATGAACGGGGGAGGGGCAGAGAGAGAGGGAGACACAGAATCGGAAACAGGCTCCAGGGTCCGAGCCATCAGCCCAGAGCCTGACGCGGGGGCTCGAACTCCCGGACCGCGAGATCGTGACCTGGCTGAAGTCGGACGCTTAACCGACTGCGCCACCCAGGCGCCCCTGGGTTTCAAGACCTCTTAAAGGGGTCTTATTTCTTTGCTCCCAGAAGGAGCAACTCTGCCTTCTCCTGCACCTGCTGGTATCCTGTCATCTTCCATAAACATTGGATGATCAGGGCATAATCCCTTGATGTGGACACTCCAATTCATGGTGGCCTCTCCCATCCTGGACCTTACCGGTGGCAGGCCCAGGCCACTTTCCTACCTGTGTTCTTAGTAAGGAACCCCTTGTGATGTACCTAAGGGGCACTAGCCTCACAGTCCTAGTTTCCAGGCCTACTCCCACTATTAACTGGAGGATTCGGTTGGAAAACTTGTATCTCAACCTAAGTATTTTTCACGTGCAAACTGGAAATACTATCACTTACCTTTGGGGTTTTCATAAGGATTTATAGATGGAAGTTCCCCTCTCTTCCCTGGAATAGCATTGGCAATTTCTCCCAACCCCCCTTTGCTTGCAGGACACCATTAAATGTTTCCTTATGTCATGAGATTAAATCCAGAATAATAGCTGGGATTCCTCGAGTCTTCTAAACTGCTTAGGAAACCACAAAGCCTCAAAACAACTTTCTAACGAGGCGATCTTTTGTCTTCCTCAATTAATTATGCGGCAAGGATGGAAAAGGAAGAAAAACGAAACCGGTATTTCCCTCTAATCAGTAAAATGACCTGCGGGCAGGCTCCCTAGCGCAAACGAAATGAATTAACTGTCAAGCCAGGGTTGATTCCGAGAACCCTGCCCACCGCAGGGGGCGGGCACCCCGGGCCAGCGGACAGCGCACTTCCCCTGGATGCGTAGGGTCCCCGCGCCCAGAAGGGCTCTCAGCTGTAGGGCACAAAGGTGGCAGGCAGACCAGGGCGTGGAAAGTTTTCTCACGGGCGGGGGAAGGTGTTCCACGGCCTTCCCAGTGGAACGGAGGAAACCCACCCAAGCCGAAGCCCAAGCCCCGAGCGCCACCGCTCCCAGCCTTTTCGGACGGCCTCCGGCGGGACGCTCACATCAGCGGGCTGCGAGGAAGGTTATAAACTTGGGTGCTCTCCACGGGGTCTCACTCTTCTCCTGCGCACCTCCAAAGCCTCAATTTTTCCCTTCCCACTCCCATCCTCCCAAACATCCCCCAACTAAAGTCCACCCCCAAACCCAACGGAGCCCGACTGCCTGCCTTCTCTCGAGCCTCCCGCACCCAGTGCCTCGGCTCTGCGTGGTCCCGGGCGCCCCGTCCCGCCCGCGGTTACCGGCTGGCGCTCCCCGGCCCGCGGGCGCCGCTCCTCCGAGGTGCGTGAGCTTCGCCACCGCCTCCACCTCCTCCCGCGGCCCCGGGCTTGGCGAGTCGCTCCTGGCGCCGCGGTGCGGCGGGGACGCGCGCTCCCGACCTGCAGGCGAGCTGGCCCGGGGATGCCGAGGCCCAGAGGAGGCGAGCTTTGCCGAACCCTGCCCCTCGCTGTCTGGATAAGAGCTTTCCGCCAAGAAGGGGAAAAGGGATCCGAGAACTCTTTACCCTCCCCAGCTCTGCAGTGGGTCCCTCAGGCCGATTTTGACTAATGAGCTGAGCAAGGAGAGGGCAGCATGAATGAGATTTATGAGAAATCCTCAGCGTTGGATTCAAGTTCAGTAAGGCCGGGCTCCTCTAGCACGAACTGCTAGAATTACCTCAATTTCAGTTTCTTCTCTTGCTTCCAGGTACCGGTGCCAACGGACAGTCTAAATGTCCCCCAAACAGGGCCTCAAAAGGATAGGACTGGACCAAGAAAGAGTAGTTTCAAGTTAGCAGAAGTGGCTGTCTCCTCCCTTCCCGTAAATCTTTACTGGATTCCTATTCCATGCCAGACGCTGATCTGGGTGCTGTGGATTCTATCTCCTGGAGCTTGTCTTCTAGTAAAGAGACACTCAATAAACATAAATAAAATATGCAGTATGCGCCATGGCAATAAATGCTACCGAGAAAGAATAACTCAGGGAGCGGATAAAGAATGTTGATGGCTGTGGTCGGAGGTGGCCCCAAGTGACGGTGGCTCTTGAGTATGTAAGAGATGGACCACGGGAATCTACCCCAAAAACCAAGAGCACACTGTACACACTGTATGTTAGCCAATTTTGACAATAAATTATATTTTAAAAATATTGAAAAAAAAAAAAGAACTGAGATAAGAGAGCAAATCCTGCTGGCATCTGGGAGAAAGCCCTTGCTGCGTTCCTCTCACTGAGATGTTCTTTATTGTGGGAGGCATTTCCTTTACTATGCATAGGCGCCCTATCAGGCAGTATTATTACCATTTTACAAATGAGGAAAGTGTAGTTTACGGAGGTTAAATGAATTGCCTGAGGTCACAGATTATGGTAAATGGAGGAGCTTCCCTTCAAACTCAGGAAGCCTGGTGCCCCAGAACCATGGTTTAACCAGAACCACAGGGCAGTGGGGAAAATGCAACATTAGCAGCACGCAGGCAGGCAGGCAGGCAGGCAGGCTGGCGGCGGTGTGATTAACTTCATCTCTCAGTGTCAGAAAAAGATTCCCCGTGTCACTGACTTTTTTGAAAAAGCTAGTTCCATTATTATGTGTCATATGAAACATCTTGCAAACATCTTTACAGCTGTGTGTGTGTGTGTGTGTATAATCCTCACCCTCATCCTCGGGCAGTGCAATTCTCAGTGACATAATCTGACCATCTGTGATGAGATTCTCGAGTCCTTCCCTAACTCTGTGCATCGCTCCTGCTCCTGTTTATGCAGACGCAATCTGTCACCCATGCAGTGGAGCCTGCACCGCACGACATCAGAGAGCAGAGCCGCAAAATCGGGGGCGCTGAGAGGCAAAGGGGCAAACCAGTCTCCGCCTCAGAATCAGAATCTGATGGCCGCTTTGGGGCAGAGTGCCAATGGCTCCTGAGGCAGAGAACAGGGGCACATTGCACTATGTGGCAGAGGCCACTGAACATCAGTTTCAGAGGCTAGAACTGCCGCATCCAGTGGGAATAGCACCGTCAGTAGGATGGTCGAACTCCTGTTTCTCTGCTAAGTATTTCTGCCCTCCCACGGCTACACCCATTCCCTTCTCCTCTCCCCCAGTGTCAGCAACATCTTCCTACCTGGAGTTTGGCTCTAAAATAGTCTCCTCTTATTCCTCCATAGCCACCCCCCCCCTCTCTATAGATATAGATGATACAGATATATGTAAAGTTTATTTATTTTGAGAGACAGAGCACGAGTGGGGGGAAGGGCAGAGAGAGAGAGAGAAGAGAGAGAGAGAGAATCCCAAGCAGGTTCTGAGTAGAACCCAGCACCAGGCTCCAACTCACAAAGCTGTGAGATCATGATCTGAGCTGAAACCAAGAGTCAGACGATTAACTGACTGAGCCAGCCAGGTGCCCCTGGCCTGATTTATATTTAATTTTTCCACAAGTCTTAGCATAGTACCTTGCAGTCAGTGGACCTTTAGTGAGTATTTTGTGAATTAATCTATAAGAATGCAACTTCAGTGTCTCTTACTTTTGTCTTTTCATTCCAAAATAGCTTTCAAGATCATGGTAATTTAGTGACAAGACTGAGTTACATGTAGCTATAGCTGTTGCTTGTCCATAGAAATTGACAACAGTTTACTTTGAGGTAAATTCTATTTGCCCCATCCTGGAATTTGAAAACTGAGATTTAGGAGTCATTGCTCCAAGGTCATAATACGAATCATTGCCAGAGCCAAGATTTAAACCCAGGGCTCTGACTCCAAAGTGCATGCTCTTCACCACAAGCTCATGCTGCTCCTTCTTCGGTCATTTATTCACACATACATTCATTGAGCTTTCGATCAATATTTGTATTTACTGTCTCTATTCTGCACCAGGCATTGTCAAAATAGCAACGATTAAAACTCAGTTCTTGGGGAATTGATGGAAGGTGGCCCAAAGGTACAAAACCTCCAGTTATAAGATGAATAGGCACTACGGATGGAACCTACAACGTGATGACTGTGCTGTAGGATACACAGGAATGTTGCCACAAGAGTAGATCCTAAGGGCTCTCATCACAAGGAAAGTTTTTTTCTGTTTTTGCTTGTTCTTTTTACTGTATCCATATGGAGAGGATAGATGGTAACTAAACTTACTGAGGTAATCACTTTGCAATACATGTGAGTCAAACCATTATGGTGGTTTATATATACAGTGATTCTGTCATTACTTAACTTATACAGTAATGTATGTCACTTATATCTCAATAAAACTGGAGGAACAAAGACAAGGAACAATAACAGAGTTATTGCACTCAAAGTTGCTTGCAATCTAGTAGAAGGGACAAATTGGAAAATACTCAGACCTCAGTGTTATAAAGCTTATAAAAGAGATGCATAGAGGTCCTAAAGGGACACTTTGTTTTAGCTTTGATAATGACAATAAGGATTCACTGAAAAGATAGAATATAATTTTAATTTTGAAGGATATAGTTTTTTATAATGAAGAAAAGCATATGGTAGACAAAGGGCATCTGCAAAAATATGGAAGCACGAAAAAATACTGTACATTCAGGGAATGACCGCAATGATTCGGGGTGGGGGGTGCATCATGGTGAGAGCGGTACTGAGGGGAAGCTGGAAAGGTAAGCACAGCCAAAACACAAGAGGTCCATGGAGTCCACTACTCTCTTAAAATGTACAAAATCATGGATATCTACGTACATGCATTTTCCAGGGAACAGGTTTGATAGCTTTAGTCAAATTACCAAAGGGGTTGACTGACCCAGAGCTGCCCAATCCACAGAACACAGGTAACCCCCCAGGAGGTTGCAACATCAGGATTGGGGGTGGGCACAAGGCTCACCCCACCAAATCACCTCCAAACATGGAGTGCATTGCCAGCCCTGGGCAAGGATGGCTGAACCCTTACCCTTCAGCACCTGCACCCAGATCCCCTCCAAGGGCAGAAGGAAGGCAGCCAACATGCCAGAAGGAGGGAGCTGACAGCTCAGAACTTTTACCAGACAGCAGGACCACAGTGAACCAAGATTCTAAGCCCTCAGTGCATTGCCCCACCAGACTTTTGCCCCTACCCTACCTTCCTATGTTGAAGTCCTAACCCCCAATACCTCAGAATATGACTATATTTGGAGATAGGGCCTTTAAAGACGTAATTGAGGTCAAATGAGGTCATGTGAATGGGCCTTAATCCTATCTGACTTGTGTCCTTATAAGAAGAAGAGGTAAGGACACACAGACACTTGTGTACACAAAGGGATGACCATGGCAAGAGGCACCAAGAAGGAAGCCACATGCCAGCCAAAGAGGGAGGCCTTAGAAGAAATTAACCCTGCTGGCACCTTGATCTTGGACTGCCAGCCTCCAAAACAATGAAACAATAAATTTCTGTTGTTTAAGCCATCAAGTCTGTGGTATTTTGTTTGGCAGCCCTAAACATCTAATAGATTTGCAAAACAGATTCAAATTCAAAGATGAAAATTTTAAGAAATTCAGTATAGTGGCCACAGAGCATTAAATCTCAAATGAGGGCTTTCCTAAGCATGGAATGTCGTGCTGCTACACTGGTCACATCCCCCTGAAGCCAGGTCTTAGAAATAAGGGAGTGACAATCTGCAGACAATTTGGGATCTGGGAGTGGAGAGGTGTGGCTAAAGCAGTGGGAACGGATGAGACTGCCTCCCAGAAACACGAAGTGAAAAGACAAGAGAAGAGAAAGAGTTGATATCAGAAACATGGAACACAAACCTGGAAGGAAGACAGAGAAAGAACGATTAGAGAAATAAGGGATGAACAAGAGAAGGTGGAACCTGATGGAGAAATGGGCACTAGTGTCAAAGACCCAAGGTTAGGTGATTAAGAACTTGAGCCCATTGGTCTTTGCACAGAGGTCATGTGGTGGAAACAGGTCAGATTACTGTTGGTTAAAGAGTAAGGACGGCAATTATAGGCTACTCCTCTAAGGAGGCTGGGGAGGGGCTGGAAGTGGGACTGCTGGGGACCTCTGTGCAAGCACAGGAGGAGTCCAGGAGACTGAAATCCAGCCCCACATTCTGTCACCCCATCAGCCTTCAGGTCAATGGGAGGTATTCTAGCAGAGGCACCAAACTGCCTAGCCTTGAATAACAAAGCTGTAGCTGGAGCTTCTCTTTTTATCTGTTTATTCTTGGGGCCCCCTCTCTTGTTCCATGAGAGCAGGAACTGTTCTGTCTCCACCAGGGACTAGCTGCAGCACCTGGCACCCAGGAAGCACAGTAACGTATGCTGAATAAATTAATGGGATGCAGAGTCAAGTGACAGGTTGTGTTTGTTTTGTTTTGTCTTCATTTATTTGTCTCAGATGAAAAAGTCTGAAACATGTTTATAGATTGAGAGCTTCCAGAAGGAAGAGAGAAGTTGAAGAAAGATTTGAGAGAGGAAAGAATTGATGAAATAAGAGACTAGGGAATAGAGTAAGAAAATAAATCAACATAAATACTAGAAGCAAAAAAATTTTTTGTATCTGAATCATCCTTTGGGAAATTCATTTATTCATCTAGTGGTGACTACCTTGCTTTATCCTGGACCCTACTAGGGGGCACCTGGGTGGCTTAGTCAGCTAAGGTTTCAGCTCTTGGTTTCAGCTCTTGGTTTCAGCTCAGGTCACGATCTCAGTTTGTGAGTTCAAGCCCCACATGGAGCTCCACACTGACAAAGCAGAGTCTGCTTGGGACTCTTTCTCTCCCCCACCCCCCACTGAAGTTCACTCTCTCTTTCAAATAAATAAACTAAAAAAAAATTATCACCTGGACTCTACTGGGAATGGAGAACTTTTAGGAAGGGAGGTTGGATACAAAAGAAAGTGAAAGAGCTATTTCCTTCCAGCTATTCAGGATGGCACCATCTAGTTGAAGAGATTTCTCATGGAAAAAGATAAACAATGATGAAACACAGCAACACAGCAAGGATGGTCCCAACTGTTTGAGTAATAAAAAACAAAACAAAACAAAACAAAACAAAACAAAACAAAACAAAAAAAACCCACAAAGATTCAGAAACAGAATGAATGGAGAGAAAACCTGGACACGTTAGGAAAATCTACTGCAGAGAAAGAGAGGAGATGGGGGAAAGGAAGCAGAGAAGAAATAAAGGAAGGTGGATTCTGGCATGACCTGCTGATAATAGGTTGGCTGGCAGCTTTCACCATCTGGAAGGCGGGGGCTAAGTGTAGCCCCAGGACCTGGGACAGCTCCATTTATTTTCCGGTTAACGAGGACCCATGCCAAGGGCCCAGCCAGGAAGCAATAAAAATGCAGACCTGTCTGAGAGAATGACACATCCCTAACGGCTAATGTGTCTGGGTGAGGAAAATTTGGCAGTTTCAGAGAGTCCAATAACAAGGCAAGGACGCCCTAAAGGAAATGATGAGAAAGAAAAATAGACATTGTTCTCATATATTGAAGTGTATAACACAGTTACCTCTCTGACTTGATTGTTTTCTTCAAAGAATAGGATAATCCGTCACCAACCCATATCAAAGGCAAAATCACACACAACACACACATGGACGCAGGTGTTCCACCATGCAAAGTTCTCCAAGGGAGAAGCAAGCACAACTCACTTCATTGACATAGTTGTTCAATTAAGCTTCAGAAAATAGAATGGTGCGTGTTTCGAAATGCTGAGGCTTCTAAGATGTGAGCAGTTCAGGCTGCAGTTGGTCATGTTCTAATCATGAATCTCTCCCAAGTCATTAATAGTGGTAGCTCTCCACCTAATTTCCTAGATGCTTTGAACATTGTCACCTTTTTTCTTATTCTGCATAAACTGTATTTCATTGCCATCTCTTGGCTTTATACTATTGTTGTTTTTAAATTAGCACAATTATTTCTGAGTCTATGCAAACTGCTCTCCCTTGCCAACTGTTTCCTTTTATTCCATGGAGCAAGGACACCAGGGCACACCATACACCTGCATGTGTGCAAACAGGGCCACTCCTCACGGTATCCATCCGGTTCCTCCCTTCCAGTGCCAGCACATTTGCTTGGAGCTTTCCTCTTGCTGCCTATTGTTCCCCTGGAACTGCACAGACTTCCACCTACAGAGCGTGGGACCAAGCAGACAAAACATCTAATGTATTTTTGTTCGTGTTTGGCACTCAGTCAGGAAGATGGAGTTCTGAGCCTCTCTGAAATGTCAAGCTGAATACATTTTACACCACCAGAGAGAGACACAGTGCACCAAGGAGAAACCATAGCCTCGTGGTGATAACTTGTAGCCCCAGGCTCGAACGCTCTTGTATTTCTTTTTCTCAAAATCAAATTGTGAGTTTTGGAGTGAATTTCTGGTGGCTTCTTAAGTGTTTACTATCACACAATAATGACGAAGCTTCTGTTTATTGGCTCTGGGCTCACTGACTCACTGACAACAAATGGAAAGCAGAGACTGGTTTGTTCTGGCTCCTTGCTTTCTATTATTCCTTAAATTATATCACAGCCAATATTAGGCATGCATGAATTATTTCAAAATGGAAAAACATCTCTAGCTCTGCTGTTAGAGATTATAGCCACATGCATGTCCCACATATCCATGCCTCTGTCTGCATGCCTGCCTCCATGCAGGAAGGTAGGTGAGGACAAGATGAGATCTTGCAGCTCTGCATGACTTCACCTTCCGACGAAGTCTACCTTTCTCCCACTTTTCTCTCTGATCCCTTTGCCTCAGGGGACTATTGCACTCATTATCTTTACATTAAAGATTTCTTTCTCTAGTTTTAGTTTACGACCAAGCCAGTATATGCCTGCCATTACAGAACATAAACTGATCCACATGCAGTCCCTAAAGTCCTACCTGCTTCAACGGCAGCTCACTGCCAACTGCCTTCACTGAATTGCTGCAGGCTCCTTAACACTGCCGGTCTGGAACCTGTCTGGTATATTCCACACCCTCCTGTTTCTCCCTCATCTCCCAGGAGCATCAGACAGTCAGGCCCTGGGGGACTTCCCTCGGGACAGCTGCCTCCACTTCTCAGGCACTGTCTTGTCACCATTGGCCACCTTTCCCTCAAGCCTTCTTTAACAACTAACACGTTTACACACACACACACACACACACACAATTTCAATCCATTGCAATTTTAGAATTATCTTAGAATAGAAGCCAATAACACTCAGCACTACCCCATGCCTTACCAAGTGCTTTGCAGACATCGCATTTAATTCTTACAATAATTTTATGAAATAGCTGCTGTTATCATCACTATTCCCATTTTACAGTTGAGGAAACTAAGGCTTAACAAGGATAGAAATGTGCCCCTATGTGCGAAAGCATTCAGCATACTTCTGCCTCTCCTCAAATTATTGCTAATACTATTCTTAATATTTCTGATTCCACCAAAAGGCAGGTGTCTATTTGTAGAAATTGACTCAATGTGAAGAAGGTAGGTAATAATGAGGAGAAGGAACAGAAGGAAGATGTGTGTGTGTGTGTGTGTGTGTGTGTGTGCGCACACACACATGCATGCATGTATCTAGGTATGTGTATTTGTGCATAAAATCTCAAAGAACTGTTGAAATAAATGTAAAAACATTTAAATTTTTATTATTTTTAAAGTAGTATCAGCATTTTATGAAAAGCTGAAAGAGGAAAAGAAAATCATCTATAACTTCACCACCATGAAACTACCAATTTTAGCATTTTTGCATTTGCTTTTAGACCATTGTAAAACATGGCTGTTTATATACTAATCATATTGTATGTAAAAATGTGTGTATACATATGTGTATTTCACTTAATCCCATTATGGTATAAGCATTTTCCATGTTATTGTATAATTTTGGTAAGCATCACCTTTACTGTAACTGTAATGGTTCATTAAGTATGTGCCATAATTCATTCAACTATCTCATAATTGATAGACACTCAGATAGATTCTGGTTTTTTTCTACTATAAGTTTTGCTGCAATATTTGTATTTATCTTCTATAATAGCAGATATGACAAGTCACAGCAGTTATCCCCTCTAACCTTAATATTCATTTCACATTTGCAGACATTTTTCAGATGCATACCCACATGTAGTGCCAACAACGGCTGTCTTTGTAAAAGCCGCTGTGGGTAACAGAAGATGTACACTCGTAAAGGGTTTTGTTTGGTCTTTATTTATAAACTGTAAATCTCTACTTATCCTGTTAACAAGAAATGTAGTTATTAAGCACCCTGAGTTTATAAATGAGAAACCACTCAATTTAGCCAGGACATGAGAGATCTGAGGGCAGGGAGAGGCGACGACGGTCTTTAAATATTTGAAGGTGAAAGAACTGGGGAGACTTGATCTGTGGCCTCAGGTGGAGGCGGGTTTCAGCTGAGTGAACTTCTGCCAAGTGGCCCCGAGGCGGCCCCCTAGTGGCTGTGATCTGGAACAGGCTGGTGCAAGGGCCTGGCAGGGACTGAGTCAGGGAACTCAGGCGGCTCCACAAGGCTGGGCTCCCTGAGATCTTTTCCAGCCCTGAGGGGCGGTAACTGTTAGAAGTTACACAAAATGACTTTTTTCCTTTTGTAAAACAGAAAATAATCAATTACCATAAATTTGAATTGTTTAAAGTGAAAATGTGAATGTTTTTTTAATGATGGTGTGCATTGTGCATGCAGTATATTTCAGGATTGTTTTATCTTATTTTTAAAGTATTTATTTATTTATTGAGAGAGAGAGAAGGGCAGAGAGAGAGAGGGAGAGAGAGAGAAACCCAGGCAGGCTCTGCCCCATTAGTGCAGTGCCAGATGTGGGGCTCGACCTCATGAACTGTGAAATCATGATCTGAGCAGAAGTTGGATGCTTAACTGACTGAGCCAACCAGGCACCCCTGTTTTATTTTATTTTATTAATGTTTATTTATTTATTTGGAGAGAGAGAGAGAGAGAGTATGAGCAGAGAGAGGGCAGACAGAGAGAGAATCCCAACCTCAGCACAAAGTCCCATGCAGAGCTTGATCTCAAGAACCATGAGATCATGACCTGAGCTGAAATCAAGAGTCAGCCACTTAACCAACTGAGCCACCCAGGCACTCCTCGGGCATTGTTTTAAATGCTGGAGATAGGCGTGAGCAAAATAGACAAAACTTTGTACCTTAAAATACCTTCAAAATGTTTCTGCATGTATTTTCTTATTTGACCTCATGATGATTGGGTGAAGTGAGCCGAGCAAGGATTCTCCCCACTATGCACAAGGAAGCTAGGGCTCAGAGAGGGTCAGTGACTTGCCCAGAAACACATGTGGGAGAAAAATGAAAACTGGCCCTATGAGCTCCTGCCCCAGTGCTCCAAGCACTGCCCTGTCACTGCCAGCGGAGAGGAACTCGTGCTCCTGTATTCCCACCACAGACTTCGAGGGTGGGCAACACATCCCCAATTCCCTAAAATCACTGCATTTTTAATGTAGCAAAGAGATTAAACCTCGGAAGCAGTGCTCATTACAAGCCTAATGTACTTTAATTTCTAAGCTATGAGGTTCACAAAGACTGATGTTGTATCTTGCTCATTTTTAGAACTCCATGCCTGACACATAGCATGTGCTTTATCAGTGTTTGTTAATGGATAACCACAACTCATAAGTATCAAATGCTATTTTTTTTTTAGGTTTGTTTATTTATTTAAGTAATCTCTGCACCCAAGATGGGGCTAGAACTCACAACCCAGAGAACAAGAGCTGTATGCTCCTTTAAGTGAGCTAGTCAGGTGCCCCCTCAAATGCTATTTTTATGTTGTGTTTTTAAAGTATGCTCTTCTTGGGGCTCCTCAGTGGCTCAGTCAGTTAGGTGTCAGACTTTTGATATTGGCTCAGGTCATGATCTCACAGTTTGTGGGATTGAGCCCTGCATCCAGGCCCTATGCTGGCAGAGCGGAACCTGCTTGGGATTCTCTCCCTCTCCCTCTCTGTCCCTCCCCCGCTTGCTCTCTCTTGCTCTCTCTCAAAATAAACATTAAAAAATTACAAAAAAATAAAGTATGCTCTTCTTGTGAAATTATAGTACCTCAGAAATGGAAAGTTGTTACATTTCACATGACTTTAAAGAAACTAGAAGGCTAGGATAAGGATCCGTGTATCAATTATAGAAATGCTTGGTTGAGACGTGGGTGGGACTGATGTCTTGGAGAAACAAGGGTCTGCCTTAATCTTCATTTTAAAGCATTGGTTGGTTATTTTGAGCATTGGTTGGTTAAAGCATGATTTTTAGTGCATTTCAGTATGTTCTGTTTAATTAAATTCTGGCCTTTGGTTTTCCAGTACTTTAACTAAATTCTTCATTATAATCACTGGGTTGTATTTACCCAGAAGTAGAATCATCTTGTGCCATCACAGGCATTCTCTACCCTTGGAAGCTAAGAAAAGTAAACACATCTTTCCATGGCAGGTTTCTAGTAGCTCTCTGTTTAAAGGGAGAAGTTAATGAAAAGGTAGTACCATGCTCCCTTTTCAAGTCCTCATTAATTGAAGACAAAGCCATATTAGACCTAAAGTAGAAAAGGATAAGCACACATATATACACATAAATAACAAAAATATAACATATACATTTATAAATATACATACAGGCACACCTCACAGATATTGCAAGTACTGTTCCAGACCACTGTAATAAAGCAAATATCGCAATAAAGTGAGTCAGACGAATTTTTTTGTTTCCCAAAGCACATAAAAATGATATTTACACTATATAAGAGTCTATTAAGCGTGCTATAGCATTATGTCTAAAAAATAATGTACATACATTGATTTTAAAAAAATGCCTTATTCCTGAAAATGGCTAACCATCATCTGAGCTTTCAGCAAACTAACCATTTCGCTGGTGGAGGGGCTTGCCTCAGCGTTGGTGGCTGTGGACTTATCAGCATGGTGGTTGCTGAAGGTGGGGGTGGCTGTGGCAATTTCTTAAAGTAAGACAATGAAGCTTGCTGCAGTGACTGACTCTTCCTTTCACAAACCATTTCTCTACAGCATGCGATGTTGTCTGATAGCATTTTGCCCATAGTATAACGTCTTCCAAATTGGAGTTGATCCTCTAAAACCCTGCTGCTGCTTTATCAATGACGTTTATATTATATTCTAAATCCTTTGTTGTCTTTTCAACAATCTCCACAGCGTCTTCACCAGGAGGAGATTCCATCTCAATAAACCACTTTCCTTGCTCATTCATGAGAAGCAGCTCCTCATCCATTTGAATTTGATCATGAGATTACAGCAATTCAGTCACATGTTCAGGCTCTACGCTTAATTCTAGTTCTCTTGCTGTTCCCACCACATCTACAGTTACTTCCTCCACTGGTGTCTTGATCCCCTCAAAGTCATCCCTGAGGGTTGGAATCAATTTCTTCCAAACTCCTGTTAATCCTGTTGATAATTTGACCTCTTACAACAAATCATGAATATTCTTAATGGCATCTAGAATGGTGGATATTTTCCAGAAGATTTTCACTTGTCTTTGCCTAGATCCACCAGAGGAACCACTATCCATGGCAACTATAACTTTATGAAATGTATTTCTTAAATAAGATGACTTGAAAGTCAAAATTACTCCTTGATTTGTGGGCTGCAGAATGGATACTCTATTAGCAGGCTTGGAAACATGAATCTTGTCATACATCTCCATCAGAACTCTTGGGTGGCCAGGTACATTGTCAATGAGGAGTAATGTTTGGAAAGGAATCTTTATTTTGAGCAGTAGGTATCAACAGTGAGCTTAAAATACTCAGTAAACCATGTTATAAAGACATGTGCTGTCATCCAGGCTTTGTTGTTCCATTTATAGAGCACAGGCAGAGTAAATTTAGCATAATTCTTAAGGACCCTAGAATTTTTCAGAATTGACTTTAACTTGAAATCACCAGTTGCATTAGCCCCTAACAAGAGAATCAGCCTGTCTTTTGAAACTTTGAAGCCAGGTATTGACTTCTCTTCTCTAGCTATTAAAGGGCTAGATGGCATTTTCTTCCGATAGAAGACTATTTAATATACACTGAAAATCTGTTGTTTAGTGTAGCCACCTTCATTAATTATCTTAGATCTTTGGGATAACTTGCTGCAGCTTCTACATCAGCACCTGTTTCTTCACCTTGAACTTTGATGTTATGGAGACGGCTTCTTTCCTTATACCTCATGAACCAACCTCTGCTAGTTTCAGACTTTCCTTCTGCAGCTTCCTCACCTCTCTCAACTTTCATAGAGCTGAAGAAAGTTAGGGCCTTGCTCTGGATTGGGCTTTGGGTCAAGGGAATGTTGTGGCTGGTTTCGTCTCCTATCCAGACCACTAAAATGTTCTCCATATCAGCAGTAAGGCTGTTTTGCTTTAATATCATTGGTGTGTTCACTGAAAAAGGACTTTTAATTTCCTTCAAAAACTTTTTCTTTGCATTTAAAACTCGGCCAACTCATACATGAGGCCTTGCTTTTGGCCTAATTTGACTTCTGACGTGCCTTCTCACTAAGCATAATTACTTCTAGCTTTTAATTGAAAGTGAAGAAGACTTGCAACTCTTAGAGGCCACTGTAGAATTATTAATTGGCCTAATTTAAATATTGTTGAAATTTCAAGAAATAGGGAGGCCCAAAGAGAGGGAGAGAGATGGCTGGTGAGCAGTCAGAACACATACAACAGTCACTGGTTAAGCTTGCCATCTTATGTGGGCATGGTTTGTGGTGGCCCAAAACAATTACAAGAGCAATATCAAATATCACTGATCACAGATCACCATAACAAATGTAATAAGAATGAAAAAGTTTTATATATTGTAAGAAATTTTAAAATGTGACGTAGAGACACAAAGTGAGCAAATGCCACTGGAAACATTGTACTCATAGATGCTCCACGCAGGGTTTCCACAAACCTTCCATTTGTACAACATACATCTGTGAAGTGAAATAAAGTGAAGCATAATAAAATGAATATGAGAGAGGGGGAATATTCAGTGGAAGGGAAAGGGCATCAGGTGAAAATAATTTAAAATTCACATCTATCTATGTAGATGGGAAAATCCACAAATGTTCAGTTCTGAAGACAGCTCTAACGTCATGGCTGTCTGTGCCCTGGCCAAAGAATTGTTCACTCTTGTTCATTTGTGGAGGAAAAAATTTAAATCAATTATTGAAATGAGGTTGTTTGATGGGATCCAAGCTATCGAGGAGAGTCACTGTAACAATCAATGAGAACAGGGGTCAGGGTTAAAGAGACCTCAGTTCAAATTTCTGATCTGTGCCAACTTGTTCTGCATCTGTTTCCTCATCTGCAAAGTATGGATAAACACTGTCTCCAGGACTGTTGCAACTAGAATGAGGTCACTTATGTGAAGAGCTTACAATGGAGTCCGTCACAGAGTAAATGCTCATCAGAGGGCAGTAGCCATTGTTCTCGGTTATGCATGATACAGCAGTCACATGGCCACAGTCTCTACCTTGTAGAGAAAAGATGAGATTTTGAATCTGGACTTTTGAGTTTCAGTCCAAAAGTAGATAAGTTTGTACTCTGGGCAAATCGGTGAATCTATTTATGTTCCTTTTAATGACACAGCATCACTCATCCAAACCTCACAAGTAACAACTAATTCTGCTTCAATTTCAGAGCCACATAAAAAGTGGAACCAACACTTGTTGGTTCCAACCAACTTCACCATAAGATCTGAAGGTGTTTTGCCTCAACTAGGCTTTCCATGAAACCAGAACATCTCCCAGGGAGACAATGCAGCTGCTCCCTGTGGTTCATACTGTGGTTTCTCTCTGTGCCTGAGTGTTTTCTAGAGCTGGATTGCTTTCTTCTCATAAGAAATGATGTAACTCTGGAACACAAGCAAAACAATGAGGGAAAGAAATCTCTGGGCAATAGTGTCCTCAGTTCAAGCAGAAGGTTTTCCAGTATGGAGGTTCCTCAAAAAGTTAAAAATAGAACTGCCCTATTATCCAGCAATTGCACCACTAGGTATTTACCCAAAGGATATAAAAATACTGATTTGAAGGAGACATACACCCCAATGTTTACAGCAGCATTATCTACAATAGCCAAATTATGGAAACAGCCCAAGTGTCCATTGAATGATGAGTGGATAAAGAAGATGTGGTATACATACATGATGAAATATTACTCATCCATCAAAAAGAATGATATCTTGGGGTACCTGGGTGGCTCAGTCAGTTAAACGTCTGACTCTTGGTTCTGGCTCAGGTCATGATCTCACAGTTTGTGAGTTCAAGCCCGCATCAGGCTCCGCACGGACAGTACAGAGCCTGTGTGGGATTCTCTCTCTCCCTCTCTCTCTGCCCCTCCCCAACTTGTGCTCTCTCTTAAAAAAAAACAAAACAAACAACAAAAAAAAAACAACGAAATCTTGCCATTTGCCACAATGTGGATAGCTTATGCTCAGCGAAATAAGTCACTTACAGAAAGATAAAAACAATACAATTTCATTCATGTGTGGAATTTAAGAATCAAAACAGATGGACATAGGGAGAAAAAGAGAAAGACAAACCATAAAACAGACTCCTTTTTTTAATGTTTATTTTATTTTTGAGAGAGAGTGCGATCAGGGGAGGGTCAGAGAGGGAGGAATAGAGAGGATCCCAAGCAGCCTCTGAACTGTCAGCTCAGGGTCCAACGTGGGGCTCAGTCTCAGGAACCATGAGATCATGACCTGAGCTGGAATAAGAGTCGGACACTTAACTGACAGAGCCACCCAGTTGCCCCCAGGCCCACCCAGTTGCCCCCAGGCTCTTGACTATAAAGAACAAATTGAGGGTTGCTGGAGGGGAGGTGGGAGGATAGGTTAAATAGGTGATGGATATTAAGGAGGGCACTTGTGATGAGCACCAGGTATTGTATGTAAGTGCTGAATCACTAAATTCTGCATCTGAAACCAATATTTCACCATATGTTAACTAGCTGGAATTTAAATAAAAACTTAAATAAAAAGGAAAAGTTTTCACTATCTGCTTTTTTGGTAGGTCTCATAACATGGCTCTTTCCTTTGATAAGAAGAGTGGACTCCGTGATGTTAGCTTTCATTTTGGATTCCCCAGAGCATTGCTCCCCCCAGGCTTTCCAAGTAAGCAGCCACTTTATGTCTGGGACAGGATTAACAGCAGGTCTGTAATCCATTCTCCATAGGGTTATCCCCAGGAAATAAAGAAGGTGACATGGTCTAATTTTATAAAGATGCTAATGACAGGTTTTATGCCAGGTAAAATAATTGAATTGCTAGGGGAAGAGTCTCCCTAAAAAAACTTTTAGCACGAGTACAAAGCTACCTGTATTGCTTCTGGTAAACAAAGTTGGCATCTGTGAATTTGGGGGGCAGAGTTCTCTGAAAAGTCATGCAAGCTACATAACCAGCTGAGTATAAAATGGAGAGTTTTCAAGACTTAAATGGGCTACTTCTGGGTAAGTGATTTGACCAGCACACATCCTACAGAGACCTCATATATTCATCTGGGCCAGAATCAATCCAGTACTTTGAAAGAGGGCTTAGGAACCTTCACTGACAGTCCTAAACTGGCCTATGCTTATGCTATGCCTTCTGATTACTTGTCTCCTTGAAATTATTAATAAAATTTGACCCTAGGTAAGATCTATGATTTGTGTGAGTCTGATGTGATAGTCCCATTTTTGTGATCAGCCAGGAATACAGTAAAGAAAGAGAAAGGGGTAAGCTCAAATTTCAAGTAGCAGGCATCAGGATGTGGAGTGAACGATATGCCTTCTTGGGAGGCTCCATAAACGGAACACAAGTGTTCATTTTGACTCGCCTTTGAGATTGGCCATATGTAAGGACCTGGGACTTGGTCTTGAAAGAGATAGTTTAGGTGAATATTAAGAGGAAAAAGCATGGAATTTAGAAACCCAAGTGGAGATATCATTCCCATCCAACAGATTTCTCTCAAATTCAAAATAAAGGGCTTTCATTATAAACTGTTCTTTGACTGAATTAGCTAAGCTCATAACATCAAAGCAGGGATGGTCATGCCAAACACTGTCAAATCTCGCCAGGTGGATGGAATATTTGAATCAATGTAGTCAATCAAGCAGGACAACCTTGTCAAGTATGGATACCAATATTTTCCAGGTAGGAGTATGGATCATTGAGTTCCTGCCCACATATCCCTCCATCTTGCCTCCAGCTCTGCCTCTCGACAACCCTACCACATAATGTCATATAGTCCACCTTTGTCCCTGGACTTCCCAATCATTTTGACTTTCTATCCATATCTTCTTATTTTCATTTTCATCCCTCTGGGCTCAGCCTTGGTAAGATACTGGCTTGTTTAAAAAACAATAACAACAACAAAGTTCACAAGTACTTCTTTCTCATGCAGAGGGAGAATTACTTTCCTTCAGTCCTCCTGAAAGGATTCTGCTGTACAATTTAAGTGAATCATAAAGCAGTATGTCTACTGATTAAATCCAGAATATTAATGTTCTTGTGATTGCTTTGGTCACCTTAGAAACTCTGGAGTGTGGATGAGAACCTGAGCTGTCATTTCACTGCCAGAACCAGGTGAAATCATTTGGCTCAAGACAAACTAAATAAGGTATGTCTTTAAACGGCAATTACATTGTTTGAAAACCAGGTCTTTCCTCCAGCTTCCAAGGAAAACTCAGGGTGTAGTGCTGATTAGAGAGCAGAAGTTCTGCCAATTTCTAACGGATGTTTCCCAAGATTGTGGAAGCAGAATGAAAACTGAGTTATCAAAGAACAATTGACTGTGGGCTCCATTTCAGATATCTCATTGGGCAAGTGCCATTTAATTCTACACCAGATGCAAGGTTTAAATTGATAACTCAAGTAGATATCGCAAGGAAATATCATGGATATATGCATACTCTAAAGAAGACATGAAATATAGAATATTTGCAACAGAATAAGAAACTTCAGAGGCTAATATACATGGCAATATCCTTATCTTCCTCCCCGCCAAGACAATTGTTTATATTTAACATTTATATATCATTTCCTATTATGAGTACTTTATAAGATTTATAAAGATTAACTCATTTCATCTCCATGACAGCCATATGAAGTAGCATAGGTATTGTTACCATCATTCCAGATGAGGAAACTGAGAAAGAAAGGAATCAAATAACTTGTTCAAGGCCACATAGCTTGCCTAATTCAAATCTAGAGTCTGCTCCAGAATCTACGTTCTTATCCACTCTGCTTTGCTCCCTTTTTGAATATTTTAAACACAAAATTTAAAAGCATTTAATTATTCTCTATCTTTAAAAAAAATTTTTTTTAATGTTTATTTATTTTTGAGACAGAGAGAGACAGAGCATGAGCGGGGGAGGGTCAGAGAGAGAGGGAGACACAGAATCCGAAGCAGGCTCCAGGCTCTGAGCTGTCAGCACAGAGCCCGACGTGGGGTTCGAACTCACAGACCGTGAGATCATGACCTGAGTCGAAGTCGGACGCTTAACCAACTGAGCCACCCAGGCACCCCAAATTATTCTCTATCTTAAAATATTCCTTTACCTAAGAAAATACCTGCATGGAAACCTTGGCATGTGGGCTGGGGAACCTCCAGCAGAAAGTGAGCAGAGATCACTCACAAAATAGTAGACAAAGTGAGCAACTGCTGCTTTGATTCAACCATCTTGCCAAAGCCTGGAAATTTCCCTCTTATCTCAGTTCTGCCTTCATCATTTGGGTCTGAGTGGGGGGTCTTAAATTTGTTTTCCTGTTCTCTGTTATATGTCCAGGCTTCCAAATTAGTATTGCCTATAGATGCCAGATAACCTTCCCAAGACTGTTTATTCATTCCATAAACTCTTTCCATATGCCAAACCTGTTCTTGGCATAAAAAAATAATTGAAAGCATCTTCTAGGTGAGTGGAAATATAAAATGTGACTGGAAATACAAAAAATGGGAATAGGAAAACTCAGAAGTTAATGCAAGTTAATCCAGTATGTATCAGACAGACTAAATATCAGTGATTCATCCCACTTTACTGAGCACCAGTCCTGGCTACTATGACAATATGAAGACAAACAAACATTATTAATTGCCTTTACATTCCTGGCTCTGTAGTAGGTATATTCCTTTACATTCCTGGCTCTGTAGTGGGACATATTAGTGGACCAAATAAACTCAGTTCCTGCTTCACAAAACATACAAGTTTTTGGAGAAGGCTGACAATAAAAAGGTAATTATAAGTGCAAGTGTAAATTATAGAAAACTTTAAATTACATTTCTAGGGTTGACTTTGTTAAATGCTGAGATTCCTTGATCTGGCAGTTATATCCTGAGGGGCTCCTTATCCAGACTGACAATTCCTCATTTTAGAGCTTTTGGAAAATATGTGATATTGAACATTAAGTAATTACATTGTAATTTCCAGAGTTGGTATTGCTGGGTAGAGGGAGGGATTGAATGGTTACCCAGGCAGTGTTATGGTGGAGCATACTGGGGGTGTTCTCAATTGGGAGAGATTATTTGTGCCTCAGGTCCTGAGAAACAGGTCAGCAAGAGCCAGAGCATACTGGATGGGAGCAAACCCTCCCTTACAAGCCAACTGACAAAGATTCAGTGCATAAACTGTAATTGAAACAGATTTTAACTCATAACTATAAAAAGACTTTTAAATTTATACCTAAGAGACCTAGAAAAAGAACAACAAACAGCTCAAGGTTAGTAGAAAGAAGGAAATAGTAAATATCAGAGAAGAAATAAATAAAATAGAGGCTAAAAAAACAAAAGAAAAGATCATGATATAAGGAGCTGTTTCTTTGAAAAGATAAACAAAATTGAGGAACTTTTAGCTGGAAAAAGAGAGAGGGAACAAATAAATAAAATCAGAAATGAAAGAGGAGAATTAATAATTGACACCAAAGAAATACAAAACATTATAAAGAAATTCTATGAGAAATTAATTATATGCCAACAAATTAGACGACCTCGAGGAAATGGATAAATTTCTAGAAACATACAATCTTCCAAAACTGAATCAGGAAGAAATAAAAAACCTGAATAGACTAATTACTAGTAACAAAATTAAATCAGTGATTTAAAAACTCCCATCAAACAAAAGTTCAGGACCAAATGACATCAGGGGTAAATTATACCAAACAGTTAAAGAAGAGTTAATACCTAACTCTTCAAACTATTCAAAAAAAATGAGGAGGGAAAGCTTCCAAATACATTCTAGGACGCCATCATTACCCTGATATGGAAAGCAGACATAGACACTACAAAAAAAGAAAACTACTGGCCAATATCCCTGATGAACATAGATGCAAAAATCCTCAACAAAATAATATCAAACTACATTTAACAATACATTAGAAGGATCATTCACACAATCAAGTAGGATTTATTCTGGGGATTCAAGAATTATTTAATATTTGCAAATCAATCAATGTGATACATTGTATCAACAAGAATAAAAATCATATGATCATCTCAATAGATGCAGAAAAAGCATCTGTCAAGGTACAATATGCATTCTGATAAAAATTCTCAACACAGTGGGTTTAGAGGAAACATTCCTCAACATAATAAAGGCCATATGTGAAAAACTCACAGCTAACATCATACTTAATGGTGAAAAACTGAGAGCTTTTCCCCTAAGATCAGAAACAAAAAAAGGATGTCTGCTCTCACAACTTTTATTCAACATAGTACTGGAACTCCTGGCCACAGTGGTCAGACAAGAAAAGAAATCAAAGTCATTTGAATTGGTAAGGAAGAAGTAAAACTGTCACTATATGCAGATGACATGATGCTACAAATAGAAAACCTTAAAGACCACCAAAAAACTATAAGAACTGATACATGAATTCAGTAAAGTTGCAGGATACAAAATTAATACACAGAAATTGGTTTCATTTCTATACACTGATAACAAGTAGCAGAAAGAAAAATTAAGGAATTAATCCCATTTACAATTATGCCAGAAAGAATAAAATACCTAGGAATAAACTGAACCAAAGAGGTGAAAGGCTTATACTCTAAGAACTATAAAACACTGATTGAAAAAAATGAAGATGACACAAATAAATAGAAAGATACTCCATGTTAATGGTTTGGAAGAATTAATATTGTTAAAATGTCCACACTATCCAAAAGGAAACTACAGATTCAGTGCAATCTTTATCAAAATACCAACAATATTCTTTAGAGAACTAGAACAAATAATACTAAAATTTATGAACCAACAAGGATCCTAACTTGCTAACACAATCTTGAGAAAGAAGAACAAAGCTAGAGGAATCAAAATCCCAAATTTCAAGACTTACCACAAAACTACAGCGATCAAAACATCATGGTACCGGCACAACAACAGACACACAGCTCAATAGAACAGAATAGAGATCCCAGAAATAGACCCATGCTTATATGGCCAATTAATCTATGACAAAGGAGGCAAAAGTATACAATAGGAAAAGACAGTCTTTCCATAAATTGTACTGGCAAAACTGGACAACCAAATGCAAAAGGATGAAACGGGAAAACTTTCTCATACCACACACAGAAATAAATTCAACATGGATTAAAAACTTAAATGTGAGACCTGAAACCATAAAACTGCTAGAAGAAAACACAGGCAGTAATATCTTGACATTGGCCACAGGAACATTTTTCTAGATATGTCTCCTGAGGCAAGGGAAACAAAAGTAAAATTAAACTATTGGAACTACACCAAAGGAAACCGTCAACCAAACAAAAAGGCAATCTACTGAATGACAGAAAATATTTGCAAATGATATATCTGGTAAGAGGTTAATTCCAAAATACATAAAAATTTCTACAACTCAAAACCAAAAAAAAATCCCAAACAATCCAGTTTAAAAATGGACAGAGTACTTAAGTAGACATTTTTCTAAAGAAAGCATACAGATGGCCAACAGACACATGACAAGATGCTCAACATCACTAATCATTAGGAAAATGCAAATCAAAACTACAGTGAAACATCACCTTATACATGTCAGAATGGCTAGAATCGAAAAAATAAGAAATGGCAAGTATTGGTGAAGATGTGGGGAAAAAAGGAACCCTCATGCACTGTTGGTGGGAATATAAGTTTGTACAGCCTCTATAGAAAACAATATGAAGGTTCCTCAAAAAATTAAAAATAGAACTACTATATGACCCAATAATTCCACTGCTGACTACTTACCCAAAGAAAACAAAAGCACTAATTTGAAAAGATTTATAAACACCCATTTATTGCAGCATTATTTACAATAGCTAAAGTATGAAAGCAACCCAAGTGTCCATCAATAGATGAATGGATAAAGAAGATGTGGTATACACACACACACACACACACACACACACACACACGAATTGAAATGTCATAAAAAGGGATGAGATCTTGCCATTTATGATTATGTGGATGGACTTAGAGGGTATTATGTTAAGTGAATTAAGTATACAGAGAAAGACAGATACCATATGATTTCACTTATATGTAGAATCTTTTAAAAAAACTAAATGAATATACAAACAAATAAAAAGCAAAAACAGACTCAGAAATACAGAGAACACACTGGTGGTTGCCAGAGTGGGGGTGTAGAAGGGAATGGGAAAACAGGTGAAGAGGAGTGGGAGATACAGGCTTCCAGTCATGGAATGAATAAGTCACAAGAATAAAAGATACAGCAAAAGGAATATAGTCAATGGTACTATAATAGTGCTGTATGGTGACAGATGGTAGCCACACTTGTGGTGAGCATAGAATAATGTATAGACTTGTCAAATCGCTATGTGGTACATCTGAAACTAATGTAACATTATTTGTCAACTATACTTCAATTAAAAAAATAATAAGACAAAGACTTAGTAATAAGTGCCCTGAACAAAAGGCAGAAATTAATTCAATAGAAATATTGAGGACGAGAGCCACAGGGACACACACAAGAATCTAGGGGTGCTTGGGAGGCTCAGTCAGTTAAGCGTCTGACTCTTGGTTGTGGTTAAGGTCATGGTTTCAAGGTTTGTGGGATCAAGCCTTGCATGAGGCTTGCAATGAGGGTGCAGACCCTGCTTGGGATTCTCTCTCTTTCTCTCCCTTTCTCTCTCTCTCTCTCTCTCTCTCTTGATTTCTAAGTTTCTTCAATAAAGCCTTAGAAAAAAAAAGAACTCAGAAGGTTCTACAGCTAAGACAACTTCCTTTAAATTATCACCATTCTCTTAAGAATGAGAAGTCGTGGGGCAAGTGGGTGGCTCAATCAGTTAAGCCTCCCACTTGGGCTCAGGTCATGATCTCGTGGTTCACAAGTTTGAGCCCCATGACAGGCTTTGCACTGGAAGTTCAGAGCCTGGAGCCTGCTTCTGATTCTGTGTCTCCCTCTCTCTCTGCTCCTCCCCCAACTCACACTCTGTCTGTCTCTCAATAAATAAACATTAAAAATTTTAGAAAAAAAAGAATGAGAAGTGGCAGTTGAAACTAGAAGCCACTTTATAGTCTTGGCAGATTGTGTTATTCAAGTATAATCAGCCTACATGTTCTTTTTAGAACGGACTGTCGTTTCTTTCTACAATCTTCATAAATTTCTGTAAGCATTCCTAGAGAAGGAGGGCTCTTCCTAACCAGAATAAAACAAATTAGATAAGCAAAGCCTCTTCTTTACCAGAGCTGTGTTCTCTGTTCTTAGTTTCATCCAGCTTCAAGTAGCAAGTGTTTTGAAGAAACAATCTCATCAAGCAAACATCTTTCTCTTTACTTTAAACTCCATTATCTCCTCTTAGAAGAGCACCTTGGCTCCAAGCAAAATGGTGAGAGCTACAGCCTAAGTATTGCTTACGCTAGGCAAAGGCCCGATACCTTTTGAAAGACTTCATTCCTTTAACGGCTTATACGTACTGCAATATGTATAAGTTTGTGAAGTAAATGATAATAACCACAAAACAATTTCCAGAGCTGTGTTCCAAAAATAAAGGTCTGAGATGCCTCCTCAGGCGAGTAGAGTAAGGCTGGACAACCCAGCACTAAAAGGCAATGGAGTATACAAAAAAAAAAAACAAAGAAAGAAACAAGGCCCCAGTCTTCATGCTGATAGAGCTGGCAGATATATTTTCTTTATAGGCCAACTTTCCCCCACCTTCCCTAATGTCCCTAATAATGTCTGGCTAAATTATTGTTGTTGTATGACCCGGGAATTCTGGGAATTCAAAATAAATCTAGGCAATGTGTTTGTAAATGGGATTAGTATGAGAGTACAGAACCTTGAAAGAAAAGGCAGTATGTGCTCAGAAATTGTTTTGATGTTATTTTTATTTGAGACTAGAGAGTCAAAGAAGAAATATTAGGGAAAAAAACATCTATTCTAATGGGGACATGAAGGCTTTAATTCAGTGTGTAAAAAAGAAAAACGGGAAAGGGAAACATGTTCAACATTTCCTTTTTAACCCCAGTGGATACACAGATAAGGATTGGGGAGGCAACACCTAAAACCATGAATTAATTACATAGTCTTCGACTAGTATAGGGTTTGGGATTCAGAAGACCACGCTGTTTATAGACCCCCAACTAAAGGGCTCTCCCAATATCACCCAGTGTAAGGGTGCCATCAAATTCCCCTGCAGCTACAACACTAGCACTTTTATATCCAGCAGAAAAGTACATTTATGAGCTCACACTTGTGTTTATGAGCCTGACCCTTCCTAAGCAAGCCAGTGCATCACCCTAGGGCTCCACGTGTCTCTTTATAACTGAATCTGAGGCCTTTCGAACAAAAAGAAAGGAAAAAAATTCAATCATGATTTTTGATGTTGTGATTCAAAGTGCTAGTGTATGCTTTGAGAGAGCTGTAAGAACATATTCACAAGGGTATATCTGGGTAGCAACAGAGCAAAAACATTTTATAGCAAATTATAAAAACTTGAAAAAACATTATATTTTAAAGTTCTCCTCAGGTAAAACCCAGCTCCTGTCATTGTTCAAGATGATCTTGCTTATCCTAGGCCACACACTTTGAAATGCCCAGGTAATACAAATTATTTCCTCCTGGCCAATTAGTAGCTGTGTTAAACACAAATAATAGCAAGTGACCCTAGAGTCTGGGAAAGTTCAAAGTCCACTGTCTCATTTCCTGGTGCCCTGAAATACAGGTTCCCAGCACTGTGGCTCTTTGAATGGACAAAGGAAAATTGCCATAGTTTTACTCTTCTACTTTCATCCTTTTGCCCAATTTTAAAGACTTTACCATGCAAATCACAACAAAGAAAGGAAAATCTGCCCATGGTTCTAAATGATTTTTTAAAAATGTCATTTTTTGTTTCTAAAGACAAAAATGTTATCATAGCTTCATGTATATTTGTGCTCCCTTTCTAAGACCAGAAAAGTATGAGTTTAGTGAGGAAAATCAGGACAAAAGCAGAAATAAACAACCTATTTAAAATAAGCCAGGAGCCACAAAAAAAAAAAAAAAAAGATACCCAGGAATAAACTTAACCAAACTCTGAAAACTATAAAACACTGACGAAAGAAATTGAAGATGACACAAAGAAATGGAAAGATATTCCATGCTCATGGACTGAAAGAACAAATATTGTTAAGATGTCTATACTACCCAAAGGAATCTACACATTTAATGCAATCCCTATCAAAATACCAACAGCATTTTTGACAGAACTAGAATAAAAATCCTAAAATTGTATGGAACCACAAAAGACCTTGAATAGCCAAAGCAATCCTGAAAAAGAAATACAAAGCTGGAGGCATCATAGTTCTATACTTCAAATTATATTACAAAGCTGTAGTAATTAAAACAGATGGTACGGATACAAAAATAGACACATAGATCAATGTTTATTTATTTTTAGGACAGAGAGAGACAGAGCATGAACGGGGGAGGGGCAGAGAGAGAGGGAGACACAGAATCGGAAACAGGCTCCAGGCTCCGAGCCATCAGCCCAGAGCCCGACGTGGGGCTCGAACTCACGGACCGCGAGATCGTGACCTGGCTGAAGTCGGATGCTCAACCGACTGCGCCACCCAGGCGCCCCCAAAAAATAGACACATAGATCAATAGAATGGAATAGAAAACCCAGAAATGAAGTCACAATTATATGGGCAATTAATCTTCAATAAAGCAGGAAAGAATAAACAATGGGAAATTGACAATGTCTTCAACAAATGGTTTTGGGAAAACTGGACAGCCACATGCAGAAGAATGAAACTGGACCACTTCCTTACATTATACACAAAAATAAATTCAAAACGGATTAAAGACCAAGATGTGAGACCTAAAACCATAAAAATCCCAGTAGAGAACACTGGCAGTAACCTCTTTGACATTTGCTGTAGCATTTTTTCTTTTCTAGATACGTCTCCTGAGGCAAGGGAAACAAAAGCAAAAATAAACTATTGGGACTCTGTCAAAATAAAAAGCTTCCGCACAGCAAAGGAAACAATTAACAAAACTAAAAGGTAATCGATGGAATGGGAAAAGATATTTGCAAATGACATATCCAATAAAGGATTAGTATCCAAAATATATAATGAACCTATAAAACTCAACACCCAAAAACTAAATAATCCAATTAAAAAAAATGGGCAGAAGACATGAATAGACATTTCTCCAAAGAAGACATACAGATGGCCAACCGACACATGAAAAGAAGTTCATCATCACTTACCATCAGGGAAATGCAAGTCAAAACTACAATGAGATAACATCTCACACTTGTCAGAATGGCCAAAATCAACAACACAAGAAACAAGTTGTGTGAGTTGTTGGTGAGGATGTGGAGAAAAAGGAACCCTCATTGGTGGGAATGCAAACTGGTGCAGCTACTGGGGAAAACAGTATGGAGTTTCCTCAAAAAGTTAAAAATAGAACTACTGTACAACCCAGCAATTGCACTACTGGGTTATTTACCCCCAAAATACAAAAACCGTAATTCAAAGGGCTACATGCGCCCCTATGTTTATAGCAGCATTATTTACAATAGCCAAGATATGGATGCAGACCAAGTGTCCATCAATTGACAAATGGATAAAGAAGGTGTGGTATAAAAATATACTGGACTATTATTCAGCCATAAAAAAAGAATGAAATCTTGCCATTTGTAATGATGTGGTTGGAGCTAGAGTATATTGTGGTAAGTGAAATAAGTCAGTCAGAGAAAGACATATACCATATGATTTCACTCATATGTGGAATTTAAGAAACACAACAAGTGAGCAAAAGGAAAGAGAGAGAAAGAGACAGAGAGATGGAGAAAGAGAGAAACCAAGAAACAGACTATTAACTATAGGGAACTGATGGTTGCCAGAGGGGGAGTTGGGGGGAGGGATGGATGCAATAGGTGATGGCGATTAAGGAGGGCACTTGTGATGAGCACCAGGTATTGTACGGAAGTGTTGAAATGCTGTATTGTACACCTGAAACTAATATTACACTGTATGTTAACTAACTAGAATTGAAATAAAAACTTCAAAAAGAAACAATAAAATAAGCCAGAGCCTACTTAAATTTTGTTTGGCTTTCTAGAAAATTATTTTCTCCATTTTCTCTTTCTTTTGGAGAAAGGAAGCCTGTTAGCAGGGAGAGTATGAATTTTATCAAGGGAGTGATAAGCTTCCTTCTCTATGTAAAATCATCTCTATGCTAATGTCTTGTCGCAGTAAGCACCTACATGACCCACAAATTGGGGTCACCTGTTTCTACTGGTGAATCTTTAAAAAATACTGGTATATTTTTATTTCACAATCTTTTCTAAGTGAAGTTTAAAGCATCACTGATAGCATGGTGTGGCTCTAAGAAATGAAGAAATGAGTGGTGAGATTGTAGAAAACAGGAAGAGATTATTTATGATCATATTGATCCTTGAGGTTATATCCACTGGTCTCCTTAGTATGGTCAGCATCTAAGTTTCCTAGGGCTGCTGCAGCAAAGTTCCACAAACTCTGTGGCTTAGAACAACATAAATATATTCTCTCACAGTTCTGGAAGCTAGAAGTCAGAAATCAAGGGACCGGCAAGTTTGGTCCCTTCTGGAGGCTCTGAGGGAGAGTCTGTCTTGTGCCTCCCTCCTAGCCTCTGGGGGTTGCCAATATCTTATCATTCCTTGGCTTGCAGATGCATTGCTGTAATATCTACCTCCATCATCACACGGTGTTCCTCTCTACCTATCTCTCTGTTTTCTCTTCTTATAAGAATGCTAGTCATATTGAATAAGGGGCCCTCCCTACTTCATCTTAATTTATATTTTAATTACATCTGCAAAGACCCTTTTCCCAAATAAGGTCACAGTTACAGGTACCAAGGAAAATGACCTCAACATATCTTTGTGTTGACACTATTCAACTCACAACAGTCAGAATTTTTTTTTTCTTTCTGATTTTAACAAAAGTGATTGAAAGCCAAGAAACCATCTTGTGTAACCATATTGTGGTCCTATCCACCACTAAAATGTACACCTTTGGCTTAACCTATGAGATTTGAATGTTAGCAAGTTATATGTTATACAGAAGGCCATAATTAGCAACTAGCTTTTAAAAGAAATCCATCAGGGGCATCTGGGTGGCTCAGTAGGTTAAGCATCCAACTCTTGATTTTGGCTCAGGTCATGATCTCATGATCTTTAGTCGAGCCCCATATAGGGCTCTGTGCTGGCCACGAATCCTGCTTAAGATTCTATCTCTCCCTCTCCTTCTGCCCCTCCCCTGTTTGCACGCACATGTGCACACTCTCTCCCTCAAAATAAAATAAAATAAAATAAAATAAAATAAAATAAATAAATAAATAAGAAATCTGTTAGGCCAGTACCCTTTGGCCTCATTAAAACAACCCATTTGAGTTGCTACATTTGGTCAAGCTCTAGAAATATCCTATTTGAAGTTGGTATCTAGCATCCAGACTTACCATGTATGATAAGAGACCAAAATTTAGAGTGTTGGAGTTTATGGAACCCACATATTGGATGACTAACTGGGGGTTACAAAACTGGATACCCACTTTGGAAGTTTCCTCCATGACCTACAAAAATTGTGCTGTTTCCAGTGAAATTCCAGGACAAGATTGCTTGGGAAGTAATTTTTCTGGTTTCAAAATAGTAATAGGAGAATTGCTTTAGCAGTGGTTCCACTGAAATTGGCTCCACTGGGTGTTAGTCCCTCCATTCTTTAAGGGATCCTGGCCAGGAGCCTCTTACCGTGGACATTTGAGTTAGGACAACCCAACCTCTTAATTTAGCAGGCCAATCAGACAACTTTGAGAAAAAGGCAGAATAGAGAGAAATCATCAAGCTGTTGTGACTGACTCCTCCAGCTTTACCAATTGGAATTAAATACCATGAAATCAGCGACTAAACTGTAGTAATTATATATTGTAACAACTACAGTAATTTCTTTTTTTTATATTTTTAAAAAATATTTATTTTTGAGAGAAACAGACAGCGTGTGAGCAGGGAAGGAGCAGAGAGAGAGAGGGAGACACAAAATCTGAAGCAGGCTCCAGGCTCTGAGCTGTCAGCACAGAGCCTGACACGGGGCTCAAACTCACGAACTGTGAGATCATGACCTGAGCCGAAGTCAGACACTCAACCGACTGAGCCACCCAGGTGCCCCTCTTTTATGTCCATATTTCCCCCAACATTTTACAATGAAAATTTTCAAGTATACAGTAAAGTTGAAATAATTTTATAGTGAACATCACCTAGATTCTATCATTAACATTTCACTATACTTGATTTTTCATATAAGTATCCATTGGTCCACCCTCTGTCCACTTACCAATCTGTCTTATTTTTATGCATTTTAAAGTAAATTACAGACATCAGTACATACCCCTTAAGTACTTCAGCATGCATATTATTAACTAGAGATTTCTACAGTTTCTAAAGTTGTGGAATAGGCCACATACAGTACTATGAGATATTTATGGAGGAATGCATAGCACATCCATGAGGATATATTTTATTTCATAAGTGTCCAAGTAGCATATTCCTTTCCTGAGCATTTCAGTAAAATTTAGAATACAAGATAAGCATGGTTATAGAGCTTAGATTAATATATTTTATTTAAAAAATACAAAAAATTCATTAAACCATCTTATTCACAACTATTGGTATTACATCCCTCCCTGGGCATATATACAAGAACTTGGGTTGGTATTGCTTCACAATTTAGGTCTCATGGGTTCCCAGCTGTTGTATGACAATAGTGAATTTGCTGACTTAGGTTCTCTCCAAGGACCACAATCATTACATTTCTACTAGGTGATTTCTCATACTGCTTTCCTATACTCTATAGAAGATCCTATAATCTTCTTTCAAACACAAGCTTAAACTTGATGTCTTGTCAATAAAAATTCCATGAAGTCTAACCCTATGTTTTATTAATATTTGTCAAACACTATCTTTCCATTAAAGAGAAAGCAGTATTTCTTTCCATTTACGCTCCATCTATTTTCATGAATTGTTGTACATTGCAGAGATTGCCTGGATAATATATCCCTGTTCTGATGGCAAAAGTTGCAAGTAAACATAGAATTTCATTGATTAAGTGGAGAGAGAGAGAAACAGGACAGGAAGCCACATGGGCTTAAAAAATGATTGAAGCTATTAACTCTCTATAAGGAGATCAGAAAACAGCAATGTAAGAACTCAGGGAAGGGATGGCGAATCAATGGGTATTGATGAAAGGTGAGCTAGTGGAAACAAGCAGAGAATCAAAAGGAAAAAAAATCATAGAAATAAGGCAAAATTGGAGGGACCACAAATCAAATAAAATAAACACGGTAAAATAATCAAAACAAAAAAGAAATTTATTTCTTTAAAAGTTGAAAAGAATTAGGGAGAAAATGATACAGAAACAGACTAAGGAAATCCGACACATATTTGGAATTACAAAAAAAAAAAAAAGAAAAGAAAGAAATAAGAAAAGACAATATAAAGATTAGAGGGAAAGAAACAAAATGGTAAACATTATACCCTCCCTGCAATAGAAAAATGTAAATGTTGTATGCCCAGCAGTATAAAAGTAATTTAAGTATCACAGATTGAAATGGGCATAAGGGAAAAAGGTGAGAGGAAGAGTAAGTACAATGATCTGTAATGTATCTGAGTGAAATCATTTAAAGTTGGAAGTGAAGTAATAGAAATACGAGCATATATAAGTTGCACAAAGGTAAATTTTAAAAATATATTATTGATCAAAATTGGGAGGGCAGGGGGAGGAAGTTGAGAGAATGATGTGCAAATAAGCTAATCATCTGTTCATAGCAGGGAAAAAGAGATATTGTGTCTAAAAAATTAAAGGGCTAAGGGGATTATATATTTATAATTACACAAGTAACCACAAAACACTGAATTTTCTAAATATAAAATGCAACACCCATATCAAAATAAAGAAAACAGATCATGGAGTAAAATGCTTTTTTAAAACTATAAAACCAACAAATATAAAAAATATAATAAGATGAAGCCCACAAGTATTTTTCAAATTAATAAATATACATGGATTTACCTCATCTATGAAAAGAAAAAGAATTGTAGACTAGATCAAAAGGTAAAACACAGTTTCAAGCTAAAACAAAGTGATTCAGAGAAATGAAAAATAAATGTCTCGGTAAAATTACACATATCAGGTAAATATAAACCAAAAGAAAGCAGGCATTTCAACTGTAATATCAGAGTAAGTGGATTACCAGAAAAAGAAAATTAAAGGAGACAATAAAAAGGCATTTTATAATCCTAAAATTTGCAATTAATGATAAGTGTGTGACAGCTAGAAATATTTACTTAAGCACAAAATAACACAGATACATTTTCATAATTCAGAAAGGATAGGAAATACCAGAAATGGACAAAAACATTTCTAGCAGGAGACTTTAATCCATCTTTCAGTCCATGGGAGATAAATTGGAAAAAGACAAGAATATAGAAAACTTAGATCACAAAATTAATAGGATAGATAAATTAATAGATATCTGATATTCAAAAAGTAGAAAGGCGCCTGGGTGGCTGGCTCAGTTGGTTAAGCCCCTGACCCTTGATTTCAGCTCAGGTCCTGGTCTCATGGTTTGTGGAATCAAGCCCTGCGTTGGACTCACTGTGACAATGTGGAGCCTGGGGAATCTCTCTCCCTCTGTCACTGCCCCTCCCCTGCTCGCTCTCGCTCTCTCTCTCTCTCTCTCTCTCTCAAAATAAATAAACATTTAAAAAAACAGAAACAAAAACAAAAAATAGAGACTATATATTTTTAAGCATCCATGGTACAGTCACCAAAAAAAAAAAAAAGTTTTTTAGTTGATTTATTTATTTTTGAGAGAGAGACAGCAAGCATGAGTCAGGGGTGGGCAGAGAGAGAGTGAGAGAGAGCATCCCAAAGAGGCTCCACACTGTCAGCACAGAGCCTGATGTGGGATTTGAACTTATGAAACTGTGAGATCATGACCTAAGTCGGAATCAAGAGTCAGATGCTTGACCAACTCAGCCACCCAGACTCCTGAATGCCTTTCTATTTATCTAAGTTTTATTTTTCCTTAGGAGCATTTTATCATTTAATTCATATAGGTTTTTGCCTAATTATTACTACCTTTAGTTTCTGATATTTTCTCTTATTTGTCACTATTGTTTTTTTTATTTTTTTTTTAACGTTTATTTTTGAGACAGAGAGAGACAGAGCATGAACGGGAGAGGGTCAGAGAGAGGGAGACACAGAATCCAAAACAGGCTCCAGGCTCTGAGCTGTCAGCACAGAGCCCGACGCGGGGCTCGAACTCACGGACCACGAGATCATGACCTGAGCCGAAGTCGGACGCTTAACCGACTGAGCCACCCAGGCACCCCTATTTGTCACTATTGTTAATAGGCTCTTTCATTCCACCATTCTGTTATATTGACTATAAGTATGTATATAGAGAGAATTATATATATATATATATATATATATAATTTTTGAATATTAGTTTTATACTATGCTCCTTTACTGAACTATAGAAGATTTTTCAACTGATTTTTGTTGTTGATGCATGCCAGGAAACTGCAGTCCACTTCACAGCGCCTCTATAGTCCTGGGGAAGGTGGCCAGGAGGGGAACCTGAAGGTTCCTGCAAATACTCCTGGCAGCTGAAACCCACTCATCTGCCTTCACTGCTGGAAGAGAACATGATTTCTGCCTTCTTTCCACTTTCCAAAGCAATATAGGTGTGCATTTTATTCATACAATATAAATTGCATCCAGAGGGGAAAGTGAGCCTAATAAATGTACTTTTCAGCTTCCAGCCCCCATGATACAGGAGAAGCATGACAGGGGATATGAACGAATACAATTTACAAAAAAAAAAAAAAAAAAAGGATCCAACATGAATATAAAATATATAAAAAGTTCATAAGATGTCAATAAGATTTAGAAAAGTGGCCAAAGGATATAAACAGTTCACAGAAAAATCAGCAAAGGTATGAATAAACAGTTCAAAGAAAATGATGCCTATAAAATGTTTCTTAAATAAATGAAAGTATTTCACATTCACCTATATGAGAAATGCAAATATAATGTACCCCAGCATAAGAGTTTTCATTGTTTGACTGGAAACATCATAATGTTGGCAGTACACTGTACTGGTGAGTGTATGAGGAAACAAGATCTCTCCTATTATAGTGGGAGAGTGTGGTTTGGCATTATCTATTAAAATTACAATTGTATATATATTTCATTTAACATAGAAATCCTGCTCCCAAGAATTTATCCACCAGATATGTTTGCAGGTGTGAAATTGTGTAGCAAATATCTTCACACAACTAACTGTCCATCAATTGGGGGTTGGTTATATTATGTTGTAGTCATACAATAGATTATTGCCATCTTCAGAAAGAATGAAGAGGGAGGAGTTAAGATGGCAAAATAGTAAGGGGACCCTGGACTTGTCTTGTCCCCCAAACATAGCTAGATCAACATCAAACCATTTTGAACACCCAGGAAATCAATCTGGGGATTAAAGAAAATCTTCACAATTTGAGGGAAAGAACACGGCAGGTAGCTGGCATGGAGAAGTTGGGCAAGAGAAGAACTACAGTGCCACAGAAGGGAGGGAGTCATTTTTGCAGAGAGGAGAAAGAGGGGGAGAGAGAGCAGCACATTGGATTTGTGCAAGAAAGCACTCCCTGAAAGCAACGAGATAGAAAGAATGAAAACACATACAGGGGACTGCACAAGAAAACTGTCCCCCAAAACCATTGACGGGGGGAAAGGTGTTTTTTGTTTTTTGGGTTTTTTGCCAGTTTTTTCTTATAAACAATGGAGCACAGAGTCTGAAGTTTCAGAGGTCAGTCCCTGGTGGTACTCCCATGAGGAAGCAGGGTGGAGCCCCTGGATCAAGCAGTGAGGTCTGAGGATCTCCTGGATTGCAGAGAGAAGTGCTTCCCCTGCTTGGAGTGCATTTGGTGGAGAGGATACAGCTTCTCCACAGGCAAAAGACCCACCAGGAGCCATCAAGCCCCCATGTTCACCTGTATAGGGGAAACTGGACCTAACTTTATTTGGGTATTTTTATTTGTCCATTTGTTTGTTTGCTTTGTTGTTGTTGTTGCTTCTGTTTTTGTTGTTATTGTTGTTTTTGTTTCTTGGATACAGAAACAGCAAAATTTTTTATTATTTTTTTAATTAGTAATTTTTTTCTCTCTTTTCTTTTTTCTCTTTTTATATTTTTTTTAATGTTTATTTGTTTTTGAGAGACAGAGCATGAGCAGGAGAGGGGCAGAGAGAGAGAGAGGGAGACACAGAGTCCAAAGCAGGCTCCAGGCTCTGAGCTGTCAGTACAGAGCCTGATGAGGGGCTTGAACTCAAGAGTGGTGAGATCATGACCTGAGCTGAAACCCGATGCTTAACCGACTGAGCCACCCAGGTGCCCCTCTCTTTTTTTGTATCAAGCTTCTCTTAACAAGAAGACCAAAACACACCTAGGATCCAACTTCTTTTATTTGATTTTTAAAAAAAATTTTTTATTTCATACTATTATTATTGTTGTTGTTGTTGTTTCTTCCTCCAAAATGACAAGATGGGGGAATTCACCTCAAAAGAAAGAACAGGAAGAAATGATGGCCAGAGATTTAGTCCATGCAGATATAAATAAGATGCCTGAACTAGAATTTAAAACAACAATCATACAGATACTAGCTGGGTTTGAAAAAAGCATAGAAGACAGCTGAGAACCACTTTTTGCAGAGAAAAAAGAACTAAAATTTAGTCAGGCCAAAATTAAAAATGCTATAACCAAGATGCAAACCCAAATGGAGGCCATAAAAATGAAGATGGACAAGACACAGGAGCAAATTAGTGATATAGACGATAAAAATGTGGAAAATAATGAAGCTGAAAGGAAGAGGGAAACAAAGGTCAGGGATCACGAAGACAGACTCAGCAATTTATTATAACATGATAACATTTGTATCATAGAAGTCCCAGAAGATCCAAAGAGAGAAAGAGGGGCAGGTTTATGTAAACAAATTATGGCTGAAAACCTCCCTAATCTGGGGAAGGGCACAAACGTCAAAATCTAAGAAGCATATAGAATTCCCATTAATTTCAGCAAAAGCCAGCCATTGTCAAGACATATAGTCAAACTCACAAAACGCATTGACAAGGAAAGAATCCTGAAAGCAGCAAGGGAAAAAGTCTTTAACTTACAAGGGAAGACTGACAATGTTTGCAGCAGATCTGTCTACAGAAACTTGCCAAGCCAGAAAGTAGTGGCAAGATATAGTCAACATGCTGAATGGAAAAAAATATGCAGCCAAGAATATTCTATCCAGCAAGGCTGTCATTCAAAATAGAAGAAGAGATAAAGAGTTTCCCAGACAAACAAAAACTAAAGGAGTTTGTGGCAACTAAACCAGCCCTGCAAGAAATTTTAAGGGGGACTCTTTGAGTGGAGAAAGAAAAAGACCAAAAGCAGCAGCAGCAGCAGCAGCAACAACAACAACAACAAAATAGAAAGGACCAGAGAGCATCACCAGAAACACCAACTCTACAGGTAATACAATGGCACTAGGTTCATATCCTTCAATAATCACTCTGAATGTAAATGGACTAAATGTTCCAATCAAAAGACATATGGTATCAGAATGAATAAAAAAAACCCAAAAACCAACAAGATCCATCTATATGTTACCTACAAGAGACTCATGTTAGACCTAAAGATACCTGCAGATGGAAAGTGAGGGGATGGAGAGCCATCTTTCATGATAATAGATGTCAAAAGAAAGCCAGAGTAGCCATACTTACATCAGACAAACTAGATTTTACAACATGGGGTGCCTGGGTGGCTCATTCAGTTAAGCATCTGACTTCAGCTCAGGTCATGATCTCACAGTTTGTGAGTTCAAGCCCCATGTTGGGCTCTGTGCTGACAGCTCAAAGCGTGGAGCCTGCTTCGGATTCTGTGTCTCTCTCCCTCTCTCCCTGCTCTACCCTTGCTCACACTCTGTCTCTGCCTCTGTCGCTCTGTCTGTCTGTCTCTCTCTAAAGTAAATAAACATTAAAAAAAAAGCCAAAAAGTGTAACAAGAGATGAAAAAGGGCATTATATCATAATTACAGGGTCTATCCATCAAGAAGAGCTAACAATTAGAAATATGCCCCCAACTTGAACACCCAAATATATAAATTAATAATAACAAAGAAACTCATTGATAATAATACAATAATAGTAGTGGGCTTTAACACCCCACTTACAGCAAGAAACCTAACAGACACCTAAGCAGAAAACCAACAAGGAAGCAATGGCCTCAAATGACACACTGGGCCAGATGGACTTAACAGATATATTCAGAACATTTCATACTAAAGCAGCAGAATACACATTATTTTGGGATGCACATAGAACATTCTCCAGAATAGATCACATACTGGGTCACAAAACAGCCCTCAACAAGTATAAAAGGATTGAGATCATACCATGCATATTTTCTGATCACAATGCTATGAAACTTGAAGTAAACCACAAGAAAAAGTTTGGAAATCCCTCCAACACATAGAGGTTAAAGAACATCCTACTAAAGAATTGTTGGGTTAACCAGGAAATTAAAGAAGAAATTAAAAAATACAAGGAAGCAAATGAAAATGAAAACACTATAGTCCAAAACCTATAGGATGCAGCAAAGGCAGTCCTAAGAGGAAAGTACATTGCAATTCAGGCTTATATCAAGAACCAAGAAAGGTCCCAAATACTCAATCTAACCTTACACCTAAAGGACCTAGAAAAGGAACAGCAAATAAAGCCTGAAGCTAGCAGAAGAAGGGAAATAATAAAGATTAGAACAGAAATAAATTATATAGAAACAAACAAACAAACAAAAACGGTAGAACAAATCAATGAAACTAAGAGCTGGTTCTTTGAAAGAATTAACAGAATTGATAAACTTCTAGCTAGACTTATCAAAAACAAAAACAAAAACAAAAAAAAAAAAAAGGAAAGGACCCAAATAGATAAAATCATGAATGAAAGAGAGAGATCACAACCAACATTGCAGAAATACAAACAATTATAAAAGAATACTATGAAAAATTATATGCCAAAAAACTGGGCAATCTGGAAGAAATGGACAAATTCCTAGAAACTCATACGCTACTAAACCTCAAACAGGAAGAAATAGAAAATTTGAACAGACCCATAATCACCAAAGAAATTGAATCAATAATCAGAAATATCTCAATAAACAAGAGTCCTGGGCCAGATGGCCTCCCAGAGGAATTCTACCATACAAATAAGAGTTAATATCTATTCTTCTCAAACTCTTCCAAAAAATAGAAATAGAATGAAAACTTCCAAACTCATTGTATGAAACCAGTGTTACCTTAATTCTGAAACCATACAAAGACCCCACTAAAAAGGAGAATTATGGGCCAATAACCCTGATGAACATGGATGCAAAAATTCTCAACAAGATATCAGCAAATCAGATTCAACAGTACATTAAAAGAATTATTCACCATGATCAGGTGGGATTTATTACTGGGTTGCAGGGCTGGTTGAATATTTGCAAATCATATACCATGTTAATAAAAGAAAGGATAAGAATCATATGATCCTGTCAATAGAATCAGAGAAAGCATTTGACAAAATACAGCATCCATTCTTGATAAAAACCCTCAACAAAGTAGGTATAGAAGGAACATACCTCCATTTTATAAAGGCCATATACGAAAGACCCAAAGCTAATATTATTCTCAAAGGGGAAAAACTGAGAGCCTTTCCCCTATAGTGAGGAACAAGACAAGAATGTCCAGTCTCACCATTACTATTTAATATAGCACTGGAAGTCAGCCTCAGCAATCAGATAACAAAAAGAAATAAAAGGTACCCAAATAGGCAAGGAAGAAGTCAAACTTACACTATTTGCACGCAACGTGATACTCTATTTAGAAATCCCAAAAGACTCCACCAAAAAATGGCTAGAACTAACACATAAATTCAGCAAAGTCATAGGATATAAAATCAATGTTCAGAAATCTGTTGCATTTCTATATACCAATAATGAAGCAGCAGAAAAAGAAATCAAGGACTCAGTTCCATTTGCAATTGCACCAAAAACAATAAGATACCTAGGAATAAACCTAACTAAAGAGTTAAAAGATCTGTACTCTGAAAACTATAGAATACTTATGAAAGAAATTGAAGAGGACACAAAGAAATGGAAAAGCATGCCATGCTCGTGGATTGGAAGAATAAACATTGTTAAATTGCCTATACTACCCAAAGCAATCTACACATTTAAAGCAATCCCTATCAAAATACCACCAGAATTTTTTGCAAACTAGAACAAATAATCCTAAAATTTGTATGGAACCACAAAAGATCCTGAATAGCCAAAACAATCCTGAAAAAGAAAAACAAAACTGGAAGCATCACAATTCCAGATTTCAAGCTATATCACAAAGCTGTAGTCATTAAGGCAGTATGGTCTGGCACAAAAACAGACACATAGATTAATGGAACACAATAGAAAACCCAGAAATGGACCCACAACCATATGGTCAACTCATCTTTGACAAAGCAGGAAAGAATATCCAATGGAAAGAAGACAATCTCTTCAACAAATTGTGCTGGCAAAACTGGACAGCAATGTGCAGAAGAATGAAACTGAACCACTTTCTTATACCACGCACAAAAATAAATTCAAAATGTATGAAAGGCCTAAATGTGAGACAGGGAACCATCAAAATCCTAGAGAACACAAGCAATAACTTCTTTGACTTCACTGGAGCAAATATTTACTAGACACATTGCCAAAGGCAAGGGAAACAAAAGCAAACATGAACTATTGGGACTTCATCAAGGTAAAAAATTTCTACACAGTGAAAGAAATAATCAACAAAACTAAAAGGCAGCCTATGGAATGGGAGAAGATATTTGCAAACAACATATCCGATAAAGGGTTAGTATCCAAAATCCATAAAGAACTTTTCAAAATCAACACCTGAAAAACAAATGACCCAGTTAAGAAAGGGGCAGAAGACATGAATAGACACTTTTACAAAGAAGACATCTAGATGGCCAACAGAAGCTGAAAAGGTGCTCAACATCATTCATCATCGGGGAAATACAAATCAAAACCACAAGAAGGTACCACCTCACACCTGTCAGAATGGCTAAAGTTAACAACATAAGAAACAACAGGTGTTGGCAAGGATGTGGAGAAAGGGGAACTCTCTTGCACAGTTGATGGAAATGCAAACAGGTGCAGCCACTCTGGAGAATAGCCACTCTGGGTGTTCCTCAAGAAACTAAAAATAGAAGTACACTATGATCCAGCAATTGCACTATTAGGTATCTACCCAGAGGATTAAAAAATGTAGATTAGAAGGGGTACATGCACCCCAATGTATAGCAGTATTATCAACAGTAGCCAAACTACGCAGAGAGCCCAAATGTCCATTGACTGGTCTGTGAATGAAGATGTGGTGTATATAAACACAATGGAATATTGCTCAGCCATAGAAAAGAATGAAATCTTGCCATTTACCATGACATGGATGGAGCTAGAATGTATTCTGCTAAGTGAAATAAGCCAGTCAGAGAAAGACAAATACTATATGATTTCACTCATATGTGGAGTTTAAGAAACAAAACATATGAACATATGGTAAGGAGAGGGGGAGAGAGAAGAGAGGGAAACAAACCACACGAGACTCTTAAAGACAGAGAAACAAACTGAAGATTGATAAAAGTGGGTGGAGGATGGACTAGATAGGTGATGGGTATTAAGGAGTGCATTTGTTATGATGGGCACTGGATGTACTCCTGAAACTAATACTACACTATGTGTTAACTAACTAAAATTTGCATTTAAAAAAGGAAGAATAACAATAAAGAAAAACTCTGTGAACTTCTTTGGACATATTTTCAAGACATTAAGTGAAAAAAAAAACAAGGTGCAAAACTTTACGTAGAGAAGTCTAACACTTGTTTAAAAAAAAGAGAAATCACATATATTGCATCAGTTTTTATTTGCTAAAAATTCTAGAAAGGCAAATAGGAAACTAACAATAGTGATTATCTTCGGGAGGGGACTGTAAGAATTGAGCAGATGAAGGACAGGGAGAGAAAGATTCTCTTGGGTTTTATGGTTGGATTACATAAATATGTTCCCTAGTCAAAAATAAATTAATGAGTTTTCAGATGAAGAAGATTGGCAGAGGAAAAGAACTTGGCACAAGGTCAGTGGAATGCTAAAAAGGCAATATCAAAAGACTTGAGAATAAGCCCTGCAAGGAATGAAGAGTGAGTCTGTAAAATTCAGCTTAGAAAAGAGAAAACTGAGAGGTGATAGAACAGAACTCCTACATATAAACTGGCTGCTAGCCATTTGCCATCTTCCCTGAAAACAGGAGATAGGAGAGTTAAAGCATGAATGATTTCACTTCAATATCCAAATAAGACTGCAAATACAGGGCTAGGTTATCAAAAGAATACACAGACTTGCTTTCTCTGAAGCCCACCACTCCTTGAAATACAGAACTCTTCATTCACTAGCCAAAATACCCTGCACTGGCTTTTGGTCCACACCTGGGTGGCTCAGTTGGTTAAGCATTTGACTTTGGCTCAGGTCATGATCTCAGTTGGTGGGTTTGAGCCCTGCATTGGGCTCACTGCTGTCAGTGCAAAGCCCACTTTTGATAGTCTGTCCCCTCCTCTCTGTCTTTCTTCTCTTGTGCTTGTTCTCTCTCTCTCTCTCTCAAAAATAAATAAACATTTTTAAAAAGTTTAGAATACAAAGAATACAAAGCCATTCCTACTCTGCACCAGCCTGCCTTTAAACCTAGGGCTATTGCTGGGCCATTCCTGCTTTCCTCCTTCCATACAACATACTCTCACCTCCAACCTGGTGATAACTTCCTGTTTTTAAAACCTGTGCATTTTCCTCTACTGATACTCATCTCACTTCCTGGAATATCATCCTACTTCACTTCCTAGAGAGCTCCTATTCACTCTTGAGACTCAGAAGGTAAGACCTTTGTGAAATACTTTTGGAAGCATCTCTGTGGCACAATTTGTTGTTTCCCCCATGCCTTCCCATGCCAAATGCCCACATTTCTGTCTTTTATTGTTCATTAGACTACATGATGGTTAGTGGAATAGAGGTTTGATGCCCCATTAAAATTGGCAGATATATTTTTCTATCCTTAGAAACCAATATTGTGGCCTATAACTAGCACAGTACTTGACCTCAAATTATGCTGACTGTATGGAGAGTGCGGTATAAAAGCACACTTGGAAATGAGAAAATCTAGGCAGTAATTCTGTGCCTATATATTTCAAACCCTTTGAAGAAATGGGATGATTACTAGTCTGCTCTACTATATTTATAATGTCAGGGACAAAATCCAAGGCAATCCTTGGGCTGTGCTAAATAGATCCTGAATACATCAGAATACATGCTATTTCAAAAGATGTACAGTGGGCTTGCCATCAATGCAATTGTATCGTCTGGAATATAAATGTGCAAAAGCATACTTTGAAAGTGAAGCTCCATCAGTTGCATATCCTACATGAAGAATATGATAACTTGTATGTGTGTGTTCTAATAACACGTGTTTTTAAAACTTCCAAACTTAATGTACTACTAATTTATTTTAGCATTTTGGCTTATTTCCTTAAGGATAAAAAGGAGAAAAAGTCCACAAATGCTTCTACCTGGAGCTCATCAACACCATATCTCTAATTATAAAACAAATAGAAATAAGACCTCTTTATGAAGTCTTGGTCCTAGAAATGGGTCTCGTACACGTCAGAAAAATACATTTGAATTTATGCTTCATCCAAAGTTTCCAATTATCAAATTCAATCTATATTTTACATCCAAAGGCTTGTGCGAACGCCCAAGTCCCTGCGTAATCATTTCATTTATCATAATTGATTAAATTGTCCATAATTGTCATAAATTATTGTATCACTAATTGGGACAACGAATCAAGCAGAAATACCTATGTCCTCGTGCAAGTTCAGTTTCATTTTGAATCTGCACAAGAGAAATGGAGTCAGACCCAATTGGGCTGAACAGCCAGTGTAATCATACTGTTGAGCATTAGGCAGGTACTCATCCTCATTAAACTTTTGTGTCCTCACCTGTGAAAGGAGGAATAATAACAATATTCCCTAGAGAGCTTTGAATTATGAATAACCTAGAAACTGGTGGCACATAATGCCTGGCACATAATAGATTTTCAATAAGTTGTGTTGTTTTTTAAATCATGGTTCCATTTGCCAGTCAGTATTTTATTTACCTTCTTGCAGCTTCCTCAGTGTGGAGCACTCTTGCCCATGCATATCTCACCTTAATGAAGTAAACTCATCTTGGCCCTTAAATACCAGTGTCAACACCCCTGAGAAAACTTCCTGACTTCCTCCCACCTCTTCAGGCCAGTTAGTCACTCTTGAGTCTTCTGCCTTAACATTGTAGGTCTACCTCTGTCTTTGCCTTTATTATACTATAATATTTATTTACTCCTTTAGCTCCCCTACTTTAATGTAAGTTGCTTGAGAAAATAGATTGTGTCTTCATCTGTGTTATATTAGTATCTTCTAGCACCATGTATTTCAAAGGGAAGTAAAAATAAGGGCTCTTAAAATATTTTAATTCAGACAGCTAAAATTGAAAGAAAGCATTGATGTTAATGGTATTTTGACTAAGAATCCAGAGGGAAATCCCCCTATTATGCCAAATATTTAAATTTTTGAAGTCCTGAGATAGTTTTTGCTTATCTCAAAAAATAAAAGTGTGGTAGTTTTCTGTTAATCTAAAGGATCTCAGGGGCACCTGGCTGGCTCAGTCAGAAGAGCACATGATTCTTGATCTTGGCGACATGGGCTCAAGCCCCATGTTGGGTGTAGATATTACTAAATAAATAAATAAACCTAAAAAAATAAAGAACCTCAGATTCTGGGTCTAGGGGGTTTATTGAAGTGCAATATAAGTAAAAAAAAAAAAAGCTCTGCCACAAGCAAATTCAAGCGTAACATGAACAACGTACTTTCCATAATATTTGTCCATATGGCCAAAGCTTATAACATTGTCTCAACAAGTCTATAGATGAATAAAAAGTGAATGAGAGACCCTCTGTTTTAGGTGAAGTTAAGGAAAGTTTGGGAAAAAAGTAAAAAATTATTCAGTAGTGAGGGTATGCAAGCTGATTCTATGTGTTTAATTCTCTGACGAACTACACTGAGAGTGGAGTAAGGCTGGTTCCAGAATGGGGCTGGAAATATGCAAGAATTCTCAGTGCCTCCCCCTTCGAACTCCCTGTCACACACAAATGATTTATCAATTCAGATTAATTTAATTAGTAAGATCATCTTTCAAAAAAAAATACCACTATGGGATGGGAAGAATAATAAATAGTAAAGCAATCATCTGAATGCTATCATCAAATGTTCAGTTCAAATCAGAACCACACCTTGCTAGTTAAGATTGGAAGCAATCTTACACTAGAAGGAGGAAAAAGATCTGGATCTGAGAGGCTCAGTCTCTTAGTCTCACTCTTTATACTTCTGGTGCAGAACAGTACATCCAGATTTTGTTACTGTAGGAATCTGGACAGGTGCTTTACTTCTAAAACCAAGAAACTTGGTTTTCAAACCAAACACATGAGAAATCTAAAACAACTCAGATAGTTTTCAACACAAACAACTGACAAAAAAAAATTTTATAATTACCTCCTATTATCTAAGGAGGAAGGATTCTGGTAAGAGATGGCTTTCATTTGTTGAGCACAAAGCCAGCAGTATGGTGACCAGTGGCTTCCTTATAGGACAGTTTGAGGAGATGAGCATGAGGCCCAGCTGGAGGAGTTTATAGTGTCCTTTGTCAATCTAAGAATGGAGATGTGGAGGGAGTTGAGGGGACCCCAGGAAGGTAACGCTGGAGGGAGGAAGGTGGGAGAAGAAAGGGGAGACTGCAGCAGGCTACAGCAGAAGACGAGAGGAAAATTGCCCAAGATGGGGAGGAAGTGAAAGGTTCCGAGCTCTCTGATGTCAACCAGCTTCCCCACCAAGCCTGCAGTGGAATGTCCATTTCTCACCAATGCTTGGGGGAGAGGCTTTTCATTTGGAAAAATGAGAAGCCCCCTGAGTTCTCTTCCAAGATGGTCATGGGATGAGGACAAAACTGTCCATTGGGCCCAGCCACGACTGTCTCACATAATTATTTTAGTCTTTTGGTTTGATTTCAACTATAAAGGGGATCAACTAATTTCATCATTGATAGAGATGAAAGAAAAAGATAAACAAACCCCAACCAATATGGGCTATGCATCCTGCAGGGGTTTGCTCTCGGTTAAAACAGTGATGTTACTTGGAGTCAATAATGGAAAAACTCTTCAGAAATCATTGAAATTGAGTTTACTGGGCCATGCTGTCACAATCTCAACTGGAACAGCTATACTGACAGAGCTGTAAATATTTTCCTTTGAAATCACAATAGTCCAATATAGGGTGTCTCTGTAGTAAAATCATCCCTCCTGGCTGAGAAAATTGGTTGCCAGGGTAACAGAGTTAAAGCAGCAAGTGGCTGAAAATCGTTTTTCATTCCCAGCACGATGCTTTCCTCTTTCACAAAATAACACCAACACTCTGACAGGCAAAATAACAAAAAAGAAAAACCCTAATTGTGGACACTTTAGAATTCATGGACACAATTTTCTACCAGTCCCATTAATCCATCTCTCCACACCACCCTATCATCTGAGCCCTACCAAAAATGTTTTGATTCATCCCACCTCTTACTATAAATCTCCCTTCTCTTTGGACTGATGTGATGATACAGTGTCATTCCATAGTTCTTCACAAATGCTTATGTTTGTAAGCTTATATTCAGCCAGGAGCCAGAATAGAGCAAACAACACCCTCAGTACCCTGTTTATACATACTCCAAGTCCATTTACAAACAAATCCAGCTGGATTCTTACCTGTGAAGATAAATGCATTGCCTTACCCTCCAAAATGAACTTCCTTCCAGAGTTTCTCATTTTATCTCAAGGTGGGGCTACTTTCCCTAGTCCCAGATTCCTAATTCTGGTGTCACCTTTCTCTTTTTTTAATTTTTTTAAATATTTATTTATTTATTGAGAGACAGAGAGAGACAGAGCGTGAGCGAAGGAGGGGCAGAGAGAGAGGGAGACACAGAATCCGAAGCAGGCTCTAGGCTTTGAGCTGTCAGCACAGAGTCCGACACAGGGCTCAAACCCATGATCCATGAGATCCTGACCTGAGCCAAAGTCAGACGCTTAACGGACTGAGCCACCCAGGCACCCCTCTGGTGTTACCTTTTATTTCACCATCTCTTCTGGTCTTCAGGTCCCACCAGCTGCTAAGTTATTGGAATACTTCCTTGTCATGTTGCTTAACTTTGACCCCTCCTCAGCCCTCCCTAGCAAGTCTTCAAATGCAGAAACTTTATAACATACACTTTATGTCCTGTCCTCTCTCCTGGTATCATATTCTTTCCCTTTTGTTTTCTCTCTGACCTATTTCCTCACCCTCTAATTTTAATGTAGATATCCAAAAACATTTCTCTTTTCTTAGCCTGGAAAAACAGGAAACTCCTTTAGGTCAAGACCTGCCCTTGTTGAGGAAATTATCTGAATTGGAATCACCTGCTTTGGGGTATAGACGCTCATCCTGAATAGCCCAAAAGTGGGTGGAACTGTCGTACGTGAGGTGAAGGGAAGAATTTGTCAGTTGCTCCAGGAGAAGAGAGAGGACTTAGGGAACAGCAAGATGTCAGAAGGCTTTGCATCCAGTGGTCCCCCAAACTTTAGAGAAGTGAGAAAAGTCACAGAATGCTTTCTGAAAGTGGATTTTGGTTTTGGTTTATTTTGTGGGAGTTTTGTGTAAGACAACTAGAGAAGGTGCTTATCACCCAGGTTGACATGGCAGGATTGGGGAGCCAGTTGTCTCCCTTAGGGAGACAGGAAGCTGCAACAAGAATTGTGAGTAAGTGAGTAGTAGGAAATTCTCAAAACCTTAGAAGGGCTCCGAATTCTCATTTGTCATGTGTTCAAGTATTGGATATGTTTACCAAAATATCTGAAGAATAGGAGGCCCTAGCTGATGTCTGGCTTACATTTTACTAAATTTATATAATTTAATAACTTGCCTTTAATCTTTTCTGGCTCAAGGGAGAGTATAAAAATACATAGATAAAATTTAAAGAATGTAAAAAGGACACTGTTTATACATTGTGATTATAACCTTATAAAACTATTCAGAAGAAAAAATTAAGGAAATATATCAAAATGTCAATCAGCTATGTTTGGTAACATTCTCTTCTTTCTTTAAACATATGTAATATGGTTATATTTTATTTTTACATCTTAAACAGGAAATTAAAAAGGCTATGAATATGAGGAGATGTTCATGATAGAATGTTAAGTTTAAAAATTAAACTAAAAGTACTTGGGTATGTCTGCAATGATATAAAATAAAAATACAATGCCTGTAGACAAGAGGTAGAAAGGATATTCAAAATTGTCGCAGTTTGATTTTCCTGGGAAGCAGACTCTGAGACCGAATTGGGTTTAAGATGTTTTTCAGGGAGCCTTAGGATCATCACCTGTGGAAAAGGGAAGGCAAGAAGGAGGGTGGTCAGAGGGAGAAGTCTAGCTGAATTAGTCTATCGGTTATCCCCTGTTGGGCCAGAATACCTGTCCTGCCACTCCCACCCAACTCAGTCATTGGACATGTGGACACTCCAGGGAGGGGTGACCTTGGGAAAGGCAATCGTCTGCCTGCAGGGGCCTCCATCTGAAGGCTGTCCGCTGACAACGCTCCTAGTAGCTGAGCCAACAGTTCCTTCCTTGAAGGGGGTATGAGTCACACATGCTCATATCCAGGTCAAAAATGAAAACATCGCACATGGAATGGTAGGATAAATGTCATTCAAAAGCACTTTTTAAATCACTTTTAGTTTTGTTACATCAAATTTTTATTTCTATAAAATGCATATTTTAATAGAACTGATGTCACAGCTTTGTTGTGAGAATTTAAAAAGATAACAACTGTAAAGCACCGTGCTTGACATAAAGTGCTCAATGTCATTACTGTTCTTTATCTCTAACTCTTCCTCACTTACACCCTGCTAAGGAGTAAGTCCTCTTCTTTTCATTCCTTGTATAACTCGACAGTGGCCAAACCACCTCTTTTTTCACCTGTCCCTATCTTTCTGCTTTCTGCCATTGAAAATAATGTAAAGGATATGATGCTGGAGTCATACCGGGCACTTTATGAGCATCCAATGACAACAAACAAGAGGACAATAGGCCCACACTCTATGGATGGTGAAGCAAAAGATTAAGTAGTCTGGGTCTTTAATGGCGTTATTGAAATATCACACAACCCTAAAGCCATCTACTTCTGGACTCTTTATTAAGGAAATAATAAATACCCTCATGATTTTTTTTTTTTAAATTTTTTTTTTTCAACGTTTATTTATTTTTGGGACAGAGAGAGACAGAGCATGAACAGGGGAGGGGCAGAGAGAGAGGGAGACACAGAATCGGAAACAGGCTCCAGGCTCCGAGCCATCAGCCCAGAGCCTGATGCGGGGCTCGAACTCATGGACCGCGAGATCGTGACCTGGCTGAAGTCGGACGCTTAACCGACTGCGCCACCCAGGCGCCCCAATACCCTCATGATTTAAGCTACTCTTAGTTGGGCTTTGTTTCTTACAGCCAAAAACATTTCTAACAAATATTTAGGGAAATGGAGATGGATGGAAGTTTGGGAAGAAAGAAATACATAAGGTTTGTGAACTGGCTTGAATTCTGTAAGTTGGGAGAGTTGTGTGTCTTTGGGAACATAACTTAATGATGAGATCACTTCCGACTATGTCTGTTTCCAATTGATCCATGGTTTAATTTCCTGAATAACTCTCTGTCCATGATACAAAAATAAATTAATCTTTCTTTTGCCTCTAAGCTAGATGAGGCAGGTGTGTGGGGAGAAAAAGGATAATGAGATTTTCTGTTTATTGGTGTAAACCAGCGTGGCCATTAAAAAACAAGCAAAAAAAACCCTTTCATTCAGAACACTAAAATTCCTAGCACTTTTGTGAGAAGACCTGCATCCTGATAATTTCCAACATTACCTATGATTCTAAACATAAGCTATTTGTCCTCTTTATTATTCAGCAGGTATGATTCCTGTGGAGTTGTAGAAAGACATGTTACTCTCCATTCTTAGGAGAGCTGTGAGAAATGATTCACCCGGTGACTGGCTGTGGACCATGGGGGGAAATTCAGGAACTAGGAGCTTAAATCACTTGCCAGAATTCTCTCAGCAAATGAGGAATAGAGATGGAAATAAACTTCAGAGCTTCCCAAACTTTTATCCTTCATTCTCTCTAAATGATGCTGCTTATCAGAGATAACTTACAAGCTTTTATGTTGTCATATTAAAAAAGACAGCTACGGAAATGAAAGCTCCCTGAATTATCATTTTAGATGAGCTTCAAGAACTGTAGTTTTGAATTGGAACCTTATGAAAAATAAGACTGAGTGCCTGGGCTGGCTTTTAAGAGTAGAGCAGGTCCATTTCCAAAGGAGATGGATGACGTGATCCGAACCTCAGGTCTGTGAGTCACACACACTAATACATATTTGGAAATGTCAGTTACTTAGCAAGATGCTCCCCCAAGTTGGTGACACAGTTTTGATTATACTTATACACTAAATTCTGTTTTGTTATGGCTCTTAACTTGATGTGGAGGACTGCGCGCTTATCCCAATGAAAGTATTTCTTGGTTCATGGCCAAGGTCCACTGGATCAGCAGAAATGCTCTCTGCTATTCTCTGCCAGAGTTGTACTTCCCTTCCGGGTCTCAACACTTTCCAGCTCAGACATCTGGGCACATCTTTCCAGACCTATGCTTTGGCGGCTTACATGACGTGTGTTTCTCTTTGACCGATCCAGTGTTGTGCGATGTCCGCGTAGCCTGACCTGACTATAAGGATCTGTCTTCTGCTTTATCTCAGCACATTAGGTGAATCCAGAACTATGAGGAGGGGCGCTGGGGCAGCTGGTGAGTCCAGCACCACAAAGCCAAAGCCTCACTGGGAATTGAGTGATGTGTTCAGGCCAGCTCTCACTTCTTTTGTTCATACTTCTCTCGAGCCTTCTGCCCATAAGAAATGCCTAGCATCCCACACAGGCTAAGAAAGCACAGTCCTTACCTTCAGGGTGCCTACAAGTCATTAAATCAGATTCGGTGATCAGAGCAGATAAAAAGGCCTACGTAGGCACAACCATGCAAACCCCGAACAGACGCATCAAATGCATGACAGACTTTGAATTACTTTTTGACCCCAAATCAAAGAACTTGGCATAGAAGGGATCAATTTAAGTTGGTATGAATTCTCTCTAGTTCATGTATTCTGTGAATTGGTAATAGAAGCAAAGCTATAGGACACTTCTCCCAAGATTACAGACTATTCTTAGAGTTCTCTTTTTAGTCTAAATGGGGTATGACAACACCGGGCAGCACTTCTCAAAGTGTGGGCTGAGGGTCCTTTTCTTCTGAGGATGGGAAGCTTATTTAAAATGCATAGATTTCAAACTTGACAGAAACCCATGGGGGAGGGGAAGGAAAAAAAAAAAAAAAGAGGTTAGAGTGGGAGAGAGCCAAAGCATGAGAGACTCTTAAAAACTGAGAACAAACTGAGGGTTGATGGGGGGGTGGGAGGGAGGGGAGGGTGGGTGATGGATATTGGGGAGGGCACCTTTTGGGATGAGCACTGGGTGTTGTATGGAAACCATTTTGACAGTAAATTTCATATATTGAAAAAAATTAAAATTAAAATTAAAAAATTAAAAAAAATAAATAAATAAAATGCATAGATTTCATAGAGGGGCCTGGGTGGCTCAGTCAGTTAACCATCTGACTTTGGCTCAGTTCATGACTTCAGGGTTCATAAATTTGAGCCCCGTGTAGGGCTCTGTGCTGACAACTCAGGGCCTGGACTGCTTTGGATTCTGTGTCTCCCTCTTTCTCTGCCCCTCCCCTGCTCACGTTCTGTCTCTTTCTCTCATTCAGAAATAAATAAACATTAAGAAAATAAAATAAAATAAAATGCAGTTTCATGGACTCCATCTCAAAGCTAAATCAGAATTTCCTGGGGGTGGGGAATTCTGGGAGTCTGTATTTCAATTAGATCCCCAAGTTTGAGACCAGGATATAGGGAATATGGAATTTTGCTAACATCATCTATGTCTCCCAAATGTGCCTGGAGCTTTGGAGCCTCTTGTTAAGCACATTCCCAGGCACCTCCCTTGGACATACGGGTTCAATAGGTCTGAGGCGGTGTCCTGGGATCTGTATGTTTAACAAGCATCCCAAAAGATTGTTGTGATGGGGCAAGTTTGGGGAACTCTGAGCGGAGATAATGGCTTAAAGCACATGTCATTTAGATTCTATAAAAACAGGGGCGCCTGGGTGGCTCAGTCGGTTGAACTTCCAACTTCGGCTCAGGTCATGATCTCGCGGTCCGTGAGTTCGAGCCCCGCGTCGGGCTCTGTGCTGACAGCTCAGAGCCTGGAGCCTGTTTCAGATTCTGTGTCTCCCTCTCTCTCTGACCCTCCCCCCTTCATTCTGTGTCTCTCTGTCTCAAAAATAAATAAACATTAAAAAAAACAACAAAAAAAAACCACAAAGGTGATACTTATTGAGTCCTTACTACTAAACACTGCTGAATGTTTTCCTATGTTAACACACCTGAAAATAAATCTTATGAGACAGGAGGTATTGTGATCCTTATTTTATGGAGGAAGAAAATGAGACTTAGCAAAAATAACTTGAGGTCACACAGCTAGTGAGCAGTGGAGACAGAATTCAAACTTAAGTTGCAGGAGTCAGAGATCCTTGCTCTTCCCTGTTAGACCAGCTTGTCTTTCTTTATGTACCAGACAACTGCCAGAATGGAGTTTTCTGCTGTATGACATCTGAGAGAATCTCCTTTATGAGGTTTTGCAGTTTTTTGAACCAGGACTTAATACTCAAGGGTATAAAACCTAGTCCGCTTTATTTTTTGAAGTGTTTTCTTTTTTAAATTTTTTAAATGTTTATTTTTTGAGAGAGAGAGAGAGAGAGAGAGAGAGAGAGAGAGAAAGAGAAAGAATGTGAGTGGGGGAGAGGCAGAGAGTGGGAGACACAGAATCCAAAGCAGGCTCCAGGCTCTGAGCTGTCAGCACTGAGCCCGACACGGGGCTCGAACCCGCAGACTATGAGATCATGACCTGAGCCAAAGTTGGGCGTTTAACCGACTGAGTCACCCAGGTGCCCCGAAGTGTTTTTCTAACCAAAGCCCTATTTTTAGAAATTATTTTTCCGATATTCACATTATATATTGTATTCATTTCTTTATTCACTTTCTACACTATTAGCTTCTCTTCTAGAAGAGTGACTTTGTCGACTTTGCCAGAACTCAGGATTATTACTGTCAAGAGTCTGGAATGGAGGTCACAAAATCTTCCTCTGAGCAGCTGCACCAAAGAAGCTTTGGTCTTAATTGTCCTTGATGTGTCTTATTAACTATGTCAAGTGTTCACACATAACTTCCGCATCAGGCTGATTTCTTGTGCTCATAAATTTACTCATTTTTAAATTTACCAAAGAAAGTTTGTAAATCTGATCTTCAGAAAACGACTTCCTGTGCACACACACTGCGGAGGACTGTGGCACATGAAGATTGGGACACTAGGATTGTGGCAGGGTTAGAGAAGGACACAGAAAGGTCTCTGGGGGGAGAGAGGGAGGAGATGAAGTTGGTTTTGTCTGAAGCTAATGGACACTGTATGTCATTTTTTCCTCATTCAAATGTAAAGGTGAGAAGAGGAACTTGATGGTGGCTACAATGAATGGGTGCCCTGAGCCCGATTTGGAGTGTGGTCTCTTTCCCACAGGGTTGGGTGGTGCTGGGCAATCTCAGAGCCACCGAGCAATGGATCGTGAGTAGTCCCAATGGATGGGAACAACAAATCAGGAATTGTTCTTAAAAAGTGATTGCATTTTTTTTTTTTTTTTTTTTTTTTTTTTGGGACAGAGAGAGACAGAGCATGAACGGGGGAGGGGCAGAGAGAGAGGGAGACACAGAATCGGAAACAGGCTCCAGGCTCTGAGCCATCAGCCCAGAGCCCGACGCGGGGCTCGAACTCACGGACCGCGAGATCGTGACCTGGCTGAAGTCGGACGCGTAACCGACTGCGCCACCCAGGCGCCCCAAAAGTGATTGCATTTTTGTCACCAGATGACACAGTGGCCTGTTTAGTTATTGGAAATGCTTACGGCGCCACTCAGAACTGACTGCTTCAGAGTCTTCTTTTTGTCTCCACTTATTCCTTTAAATTTTTTTTTAACAGCTTTATTGTGGTATAATCGGCATAGAATACACTGCCCATATTTAAAGTGTAGGAAAGTTTTGGCGTATGCATATGCCTGTGAAACCATCACCACAATTAAGAGAGTAAACTACATACCACCAGCAAAAGTTTCCTTGTGACCTTTCATAATCCCAGCCTGCCTTCTCTGGAGACCCCGTGGCAGCCACTGATCCATATGCTGTGTCACTGTTGATTAGTTTGCATTTTCTAGCACCTTATGTAAATGGAAGCCTACAGCAGGTACTCTTTTGATCTGGCTTCTTTCATTCAACAAAATTATTTTGAGGTTTAATCCATGTTACCATGAGTATTAATAGTTAATTCCTCTTTAGAGCTAGTATTATTTATTTCACTGATAGGATTTCATTCTATGGATATACCAGCTTGTTTATTCATTCACCTGTTGATGGACATTTGTATTGTTTCCAGTTTGGAGACATTATGAATAAAGCTGCTACGAATAATTGTTTACAAATCTTCGTGTGAATATGCTTTCATTTCTCTTGAGTAAATATCAAGGAGAGGAATGATGAGGTCATACAGTAGAGGCAGGCTTTTATTTTTAAGAAAATGACAAGTGGTTGTACCATTTACATTCTCACCACTAGGTGTGTGAGAGTTCTGTTTCCTCCACATCCTTACCAAACCCCGGGCTGGTCAGCCCTTTCAACTTTAGCCACTCAGAGTTGTGCAGTGGTATCATTATGATTTTAACTGCCTCCCCCTAATGACTTATGATGCTGAGCATGTTTTCATGTGCTTATTTGTAATCTATCTATCTTCTTTGGTGGTATGTTTGCTCAAATCATTTGTCTATTTTTTAAAATAGTGCGTTCTCTTATTTTTGAGTTTTGAAGAGTTCTATTTACACTCAGGGCACATTCTTCATCAATCATATGACTTGCAAATACTTTCCCCCAAATAGTTTTTTCTTTTTTTCCTCATAGTCCTTAATGAGGTCTGTTAATTAGAGGGATCAAATCTGCCAGGAGCCTCGGTGTCAATTGCCCATTGCTGCAGATGCCCAGCCCCCTGTGAGAAGAGCCAGAGGAAGTCAGAGGATGTCCGTGCTGCTTGGAGTCAGTGCCTCCATGTTGCACTGGGTTCAAGGTGTGGAGATAGGAAGAGGCTGCAGGCAGGGGAGCCAGGATATAGGCACTGGGCTAGAGGCTCTCTCATATCATCTTATTTCTTTGTCACACTCACTACTAAGAGCCATTGTTATTCTGATTCTACGGCAACTTGCCAAAGGTTACAGAGCCTGCAAGGAGCAAGGGTTGAAAGCAAACTATGTATGTCTGACTACAAAACCCACGTTTGTTTGCTTTTTCACAATCTCGCCCTGCCTCCACCACAGCCTTGCATGACCGCGGATGGGATGAGTGAATAAGAAAGCCAACTTAATCTAACCCAGCACCAGGTCAACAAGTATTCATTGAGGCCCATCCATGTGCTTAGAACTAAGATATTCTGAACAACAAAAACAACATGTGTGAGCACAACCCCAAATGAATGAGCAGTGACTAGGGTTCATGGATGTAGCAAGACCAGAGCTGAGAGGAAATCCAGGTGAGGTTTTTCGACTACATGGACGTAGATGCAGTGCAAGTGTATCTGCTCACTGAGCTCGGGAATGCCCAAGTAGGGTAGGAAGGTGCCACGCCCCAAGTCTGCACACAGGAGTCACAGAACAAATGAAAGGAAACACAACTCTGAGCACGGGGCAGGAAATGTGCGGAAGACTGCAAGACTCCAGATAGATGTAGGTAACTTGACAGTGAGCCATAATGAGTGCATAGAGGGAAATGGGCGTGTTGGAGAATGTCTCCGGCCTTCTGAGGAAACTGTAAAGAAAATGACCACCGTGCTTTCCTCGCTCAACATTAGGTCAAATGCCAGGCAAGAGAGCCTATCGATGAGATGACATTTGTAAATGTTTATGCTCCTAAACTTGTGGTACCGAATGTAGAGGGGACCCTGATGTCCCCGCAGGTGGGCACAGATCACACAGACTGCCAGCTTTCTCTCTGGCCACTGGAGTCAAGTAGGGACGTCAAAGAAGGGCACTAACATGTATTAAGCACCTGAACTACTAACTCGAAGATGCTAAGTCACTCTTCACAGGCACCCTGGAGGCCATATTGTAGCTTCCTCCTTCTACCCCTGAGCCGATGGTGTCACTGTTGCTGCTACACACCAGGAAGTGAGCGATAGTCCTTTGTGCAGGCCGATGGACTAGCACTCATGTTATCTCTTGGCACATGCAGCAATTATAGCATCTTCTCAAACGTTTATTGAAGACCACTCATTCTTTAAAGGTGAATTTAGTTACTGGAATGTTCCTATGTATAAAAAATATGGTGGATGCAGCATATGAAAGATATCTATTTCAATTATTTATTTTTGAGAGAGAGAGAGAGAGAGAGAGAGTGAGAGTGAGAGCAGGGGAGGAACAGAGAGAGAGGGAGACGCAGAATCCGAAGCAGGCTCTAGGCTCTGAGCTGTCAGCACAGAGCCCGACGTGGGGCTTGAACTCACAGACTGAGAGATCATGACCTGAGCTGAAGTCAGACACTTAACCCCAACTGGGGCACCCAGGCGCCCCAGAAAGATACCTATTTTAAAATATTTCTTCTTCTTCCAAAAATAAATAAATAAAATAAAATAAAATAAAATAAAATAAAATAAAATAAAATATTTCTTCTTCAGTGCCTGGTTCCTGTCTGTAGGGCCTAAAAATTCCATGAGACTTCTTAGGCCTCAGGGGCTTATTTAAGAATTTTTTTCTTTTATTCCAACTCAGAAGAAGAACATTATCCTCATTAACAGCTCATAGGAAATTAAACATATGTAAACCCCAAATATTATGGTTTAAATAGGAAAAAGAAAGGTTTGCAACTGATCCAGTCTGAAGTAATTTGAAGGCTCAGCCAACATGGTGTGACTGATTCAAGTGTATAATAATTACTCACTTCTATTGAACAAACTGCAGGCAAAGATTATATGCTTTTAGGAGACAAACTTTCTCAAGACGCCTTCACAGTGCCTGAAGAGAACACTAGACAAGAAAGAAGACTTGTTAATCCTTTTAAACAGGATGATTTGTCCCAACAACCAAATTTGTAACATAATCCAGAAATGTTTATTCCCAGTCTGAACTTAGTTTTCTTCCCTTATTTTGTTTCTCTGAGTAATTTCTGTTCTGAGAGAACAGAACAGAAATGTTCTGAGGCTCTTTTCAGTCTTCTTTTGATCTTCTTGATATTTATACACAGGTGGAAGGGTACCTCAGAAAATATGCCTGTTGTATTTGAAAGGCAATCATTCCACTTCATGAATGTGGAAATTTTGCTTCCTAGGTAGGATGGTCGATCTCCAGATGTAGCCAGATGCAACCCAGTGTGGGAGGCTGAGGCTGTCTGTGGTGAGCCAGGACTCAGGTCCAGAGAGCAGCTCACTGGGGCAAGCAGGTGCTGGAGGGGAGAGACTCTGGTACATGGAGATCCCCAATCCTGCCCACTGTGAATCAGACAGGCCTCTAAAGGAAAAACAAGCCATACCGTATTTATTTTTAAATGTATTTAATAAGCATTTATAAAGAGCTTACTATGGCCAGGCACCATTTTCATCACTTTAAAAGTGATTAGATCCGGGCGTCTGGGTGGCTCAGTTGGTTAAGTGTCTGACTTCGGGTCAGGTCATGGTCTTGTGATTCATGATTTTGAACCCGGTGTCAGGTTCTGTGCTGACAGCTCAGAGTCTAGAGCCTGCCTTGGATCCCGTACCTCCTTCTCTCTCTGCCCCTCCCCCACTTGCACTCTGTCTCTTTCTCTCTCTGTCAAAAATGAATAAACATTAAAACTAAATAAATAAATGAAGATCGAAAAAAAAATAGAGTGATTAATCAAGGGGCGCCTGGGTGGCTCAGTCGGTTAAGTGTCCAACTCTTGATTTTGGCTCAGGTCACGATCTCCAGGTTCATGAGCCCTGCATCAGTCTCTAGTCTGACAGTGTGGAGCCTGCTTTTGATTCTCTCTCCCCCTCTGTGTCTCCCCTCCCCTCTCTTTCTCTCTCTCCCTCTCTCTCTTATACACACGCGTACACACACACACACACACACACACACACAATAAATACATGAACATTTTTAAAAAGTGATTAGATCAAAAACTCGTTCATGAAATGCTCATAATCACCCTGTGAAGGTCATACTGTGGTGTGGTTTCACACACCACTGCTTTTGTATCTTCAGTAAAATGTCACACGGTTGTCCGAAGGATAAACCATAAGATTCAAAAAGAGTTATTCAATACTTTGAATATTTCAGTGCTGCTGTGTCTTGTGGCCAAGCATTCACATAAAAGAAGTCTTCTTTGTGCCTAGTATTAGTAAGAAGACGCAAGCAGCAGGCGCCATTGTCTCCTATCTGCTAATTAAGCTGTTTGTTTGTAAGGCAAACGTGCAATTCTGCAGAGGAGATGTTAACTCAGTCTTTTTTAAAAAAAAATTTTTTTTAACGTTTATTTATTTTTGAGACAGAGAGAGACAGAGCATGAACGGGGGAGGGTCAGAGAAAGAGGGAGACACAGAATCCAAAACAGGCTCCAGGCTCTGAGCTGTCAGTACAGAGCCCCACGAGGGGCTCGAACTCACGGACCGTGAGATCATGACCTGAGCCGAAGTCAGCCGCCCAACCGACTGAGCCACCCAGGCGCCCCTATTAACTCAGTCTTTATGTCTGTAGTAAAGTCTGCACGGAGTTGCCGTAATACTGGAAACTGGTACCTCTGCTGTTTCTTTGACTTACTCTTCACCCAATAGGCATTGAGCAATGTCTGATAGTAAAATTGTTAAAGGCTGTATCTCTGAATTATTCTTTGTACTCCTTTGGTCTCATAATATCCTAGAAAATGATCCATGGAGTTTTCATTTCTAGTTCAAAAAGTTGTCCACATTTAAGATATTCAATTATTTCTGCTTTAAACATTAGATTATAGGTGTGAAAACTGGCAATTCTAAATTGGCAATACAGAGGGACAATGTAGTTGATACTCTGTATTTTCTGAAATTTTTCTGTTGTGTAAGACCCAATGGGTAAATTATTAATGTCTATTAAGCAAGGCAAACAAAGGTTTTGTCATTGGTTTCATTTACAGTTTTGCCCAGTCTCTTTGGAGAGTCAGAGAATTCTCCATTGTGTCAATTTTCACATTTTTCAGCATCTTTAGACATGGATGGTACAACTATGAGTTGAGAAAGCAAATGTGTTAATCTTCCCTTTTATGTCAATGTCCTTTAAATATTTTATAATTTTTTAAATTTTACAATAATATTATTGAACTCTAAAATAGTTTTAAATAAAAAAATTTTTGTTAAATTTTTTTAATGTTTTTATTTATTTTTGAGACAGAGACAGAGCATGAGCAGGGGAAGGGCAGAGAGAGAGGGAGACACAGAATCTGAAGCAGGCTCCAGGCTCTGAGCTGTCAGCACAGACCCTGATGCAGGGCTTGAACTCACGGACTGTGAGATAATGACCTGAGCTGAAGTGGGACACCCAACTGACTGAGCCACCCAGGTGCCCCTTAAATAAAAATTTTAATTATAGGTTTTCAAAATTTTTTTAAATACTGCAAAATTTTTAAAAATATTGCAAAATTACATATATATGATCTCATTTACATAAATTTATGTATGTGTGTACATCTAAACATAGAAAATACATGTTAGAATGATCACTGATGTGTGAAATTCTAGCCTTTTTTGCTTTTTTCCTTATATTTGGTATATTGCCTGATTTTTTTTTTTACCATGCATCATTTATGACTTTTAAAAGCTATTTTCTTTGTTTGTTGAAGGGAGGGACCTCCATTCCCCTTAGTCACTGTGCAAACATCTTGGATGTTGTGTAAAGGGTGAATGGGACTAGTTAGATGATTTGGTAAGTCTGCCTGGACATAATTTGGAGGGAGAACATGTTCATGCTAATCGAAGCCCACAAAGGTGGATTTGAATACCGAAACATAAATATTTCAATTTCATTTATTAAGAGAACACAAAGTCCACTGAAATAACATCTCTTCCAAATCACATAGCTGACTAGGGAAAATAAGTTACAGAGTTGTAAAAAGCCAGAACTAGAAAGGAACTTCCAGATTATCTGGCCCAATGCTGTCATGTTACAGACAAGACAATGGGGCTCCAAGAGGAGGAAGTAGGTCTTCCATATCACAGAGAAATCTCAGAGTGTGCCTATGGAAAGGACCAGTGTCATCTGGGAGGCCTGAGACAGAGTCCTCATTACAGCCATAGTTTGTTAGCCCTGGAGAAATAGTGTCCCATCTCTTCCTCTCCATTTTTCCTTTATCAACATCACCACACTTCCTATAAGCTTCTTGTCACAGCTTCTAAGACCTCTGTATATCCTGTTTTACTCCACAAACTTCTGTTTTCCTTCAGAGATGCCACATAATTGTCATAAACATATAATATCTAAATCTTAAGGCAGAATGGGCAGCAGTGTAGGCTATGTTAATACTTCTTAGTATCAATTGCAGACTAAATCTTATTTCCAGATTCCAGAGGTCAGTCTGCTGACCCATCATTTCTATTCTTTTAGTGAATTTGCTGTAGGATCATCAGATGGGGGGCAGTGACCTGGGGACAGTAAGCCATGAACTGGGAGGAAATAAAGGAGATACCCAAATCTACTGAAGGTTCATTGACTGCCGTAAAAAATGGTTTAAACCTACAAAATGTAAAGCCAGATTATACTAAAGGTGGTTGCTTAGCCATCTCAAAATACTTTGGGAAATAGTTGGAGCATGTATTAGGGTTTTCCAGAGAAATGGAACCAACAGGAGATATAGAAATAGATAGGTGAATGGATATGAATGTCTACACACACACACACACATACACACATATAAGAGAGAGAAGGGTTTAGCGTCAGAGTACCAAGGGTGAAAATACAACACAGTCAAGCACTGGGATGGAACAAGTTTTCACTCACATAGAGAAGAGACAGAGCAAGATTAGCTCCAATAGTGCACATTGGTTCTTCGTGGCAAGTGGGTCAGCCTCCAGCACAGCCGACACAGGGCAATTGCCCTAAGAACCTCTCTTTCCTAACGCAATAGAAGGACACTGACCTGACCCATCCCCTGTGGAGTCTGAAATACTGGAAGCTGGGGGTTGTGCCTGAGGGCCACTTACAACACACTTACGCAGAACAAAGGAGCAGTCAACAGAGCGGGAAGCAGAAACGTGTTTCCACACAAGGTGATGAGCTTCATCTCAAAGGCCAAGCAAGGTCCATTCTTGGCCAAATTGGAACTAGAAAACTGTGCACACGAGACTATCTCTGCCAACATGTATTTTAAGGAACTGGCTTGGGGCTGGTGAGTCTAAAATCTGTGGGCCTGGCTAGCAGGCTAGAAATTCAGGTAAGAGTTGATGGCGCAGTCTTAAGTCCAAAACTTTCAGGGCATGCCAGCAGGCTTGAAACTCAGGCAGGGTTTCTATGTTGTAGCCTTGAGCAGAACTCCTTCTTCAGGAAACCTCAGTGTTAACACTTAAGGCCTGCAGCTTATTTATTGGATGAGGTTTACCTACATTATGGAGGGTAATCAATATTATTTAAAGTCTACTGACTAAGCACATCTGAAAAATAGCATCATAGCAACAACTAAACTAAATGTTTGAGCAAACTGGGCACCAGGGCCTAGCAAACTTGATTTTCAAAAAATGCATCGAGGGGCACCCTGGGTGGCTCAGTTGGTTAAGTATTCAACTTCAGCTCAGGTCATGATCTCACGGTTTGTGAGTTCAAGCCCCAGGTCAGGCTCCGTGCTGATAGCCCAGAGCCTGAAGCCTGCTTCGGATTCTGTGTCTCCCTCTCTCTCTGCCCCTCCCCTGCTTGCATTCTCTCAAAAATAATAAAAAAAAATATTAAAAAGTTTAAAAAATGTATTGATTCCCTGCCATTATGTCCTAAATCACTGGCTCTTCTCTGGGAGAGTATCACTGATCACTACTTATCTTCTCATGATGCCATTTTCCTGCTGGAAATCATTCAAGGGTCTCCACTGCACTTAGTGTTATATACAAACCCCTTATCTTGACACATAAGACCCTCCGTGATTGGCCACAGACTTCACCTGCCATCAAGCATCCTCACACAGACAACCAAACTGTACCCCTGGCCCTTCCAGGCTACTGTGTTGGCTTCCCAGTTCTGTTCATCAAAACCCACTGCCTGACAAAGGCCAGCTAACTCAGATACCAAACCCATTCAAAATCTTTGTTGGTGTTCATAATCTAAAATGCTCCCTCCCCTCTGTGTTTTAAAGAAATAGAAATTTTTCTTTTAATATCCTGCCTTATATGGGAATCTTTTAAATGCATTATCTTCCTTCTAGATATAAATACCTTGAGGACTAGAATCATCTCTACATCCTGACAGAACAGGCACTTATATACTCAATTTCAGAGCTAGGGGAATAGGGAAATGGAATAATTTTTTCCTGGTTATCGAGCAGCATGCAAATAAACTTTGAGGTGAAAACAGCAGAGTCCTGCCCCCTCCCTGTCCCTGCGCTCTGCCATATGGCCACTTCATTCCTACCTGAACATTCCCGCTGCCCTGACTCTGGTCTTGGCTGAAGATCAATTTATTGGCTTGGCCTGAGCTCCTCTGACCTCTGACTCTACTCTTGCTTTGTACTTGCGTTGTGCTTCCCTTTGCCTGAGGCTCTACTTGGTATGTCAGACATTAAAGGACAAGGCTTCCTGCCTCACCTCCATCCTCTCAGAGCTGAGGTGAGGAGAGGTTTATAAGAGTTACCCGAGGCCATGGTTTGGGTGAGGGAAAGGAACATTGGCTCAGGAGAGACCTGGGTTTGAGTTCTGAATGTTACGCTTGCCAGCTGAGGAACTGGGGTAGTTATGTAATGTCCTCTAGCATCGATTTCCCATCCACAAAGTAAGAATTATTAATACAATGCAGTTCATAGGGTTTAGTGAGGAATAAAGGAGATGTGGCTTACAAAATTGTTTTGCACCATTTGCTACAGACCTCAGTTATTCGTGTGACTGGGTCGGCCAGGGACTGCTCATCACAGCTTCTCTGCCCAAGAAACCCTTTGGATTAGAGACTTAGTCCCAATTTACCACACTTTCATAGAGGGCCAGATTAAGATCTTTATATAAACTGATGTGAGTGTAAGAAATTCTAATACAAGAGCTCCTGGGCGGCTCAGTCGGTTAAGTGTCTGACTTCAGTTCAGGTCATGATCTCACAGTCCATGAGTTTGAGCCCCATGTCGGGCTCTGTGCTGACAGCTCAGAGCCTGGAGTCTGCTTTGGATTCTGTGTCTCTCCCTCTCTCTGCCCCTCCCTGCTCATGCTCTGTCTGAGGCTCGTCTCTCTCTCTCTCTCAAAAAAAGAAATAAACATTAAAAAAAATTAGAAATTCTAACATTATGTTCTTATATTTCTTATGGCAATAGCTTTGAAGTTATTTTGAAATAGAACATTCTCTGAGAATGTCAGGTCCTCTATTTGCTGCCCCTAAGCACATGGTGTGGTCAGCCTGCTGGTATGCCAACACAGCCCTCATCTGTGTTCATGCCCTAATGTCTGGCTTTTTCCTGATTGGGTCAGTCTGGGCCCCAATCTCCTACCACCCTGGTCTGGCTCAGCTGATACTCCCTCTTCTAGTAATGACAAGGTAGGAGAAAAAGGCAACAAATGGCAAGGGATAGGTAGGGAGAGAGATCTTATCTCCAAGTTAGTTATCTGAGAGCACACGAAGATGGCAAGCCAGGCAGGTAAGATGGGAACAGATGGCTCATTCTTAGGGTGTCTCTGCTCTAGAGAGGTGGCACTGCTCTCCCTTTGTGTGAGACCCGAGAGTTGGTGTGCATCTTCTGTGCTGGAAGGTACCACCAGCCATTCCAATTAAGAAAGGAATGCTTCACCACTCACCCCTTCCCTCCCTTCACTCTTTCCTCTCCTCTCCTCCCCTCTCCCCTCTTCTCCCCTCTCCTCCCTTCCCTTCCCCTCCCCTCGTCTCTCCCCTCCCCTCCCCTCCTGTCCCGTCCCCCTTCGCCTCTCCTCTCATGTCTCCTTCCTCATTCCTAGACTTGTTTAGCAGATGGGAACACTGGCTCCTTGATAGGTCTGGCCTCACTGCCATTATACAGCCCTACCAAACCCTGTTCTCCTCCTCCTGTAACTCCTCTTACCCATCCATCCCCACTCTGAAAGAGATTCTATCTGCTTGATAACCTAAGCTGCTGTTCTTCCTCCAGGAATTCTGTTATGACTCCTTAAGGCTGAGTGAGGGATTGTCTTTCTATCTCTCATTGCATCCTTTGCATATTTCTGATATAGCATTTATTGTAACCCACCTTGATTGTTGGTCTACTGATTTTGTACATTAAACTAGGATATCCTCAACTAAAAAAAACCAATCCATTATTGAGCACCTGGGGTGGCTCAGTCAGTTAAGCATCTGACTTCAGCTCAGGTCATGATCTCACTGTTTGTGAGTACAAGCCCTGCATTGGGCTCTGTGCTGACAGCTTAGAGCCTGAAGCCTGCTTCAGATTTGGTGTCTCCCTCTCTCTCTCTCTGCTCCTCCCCCACTCATGCTCTGTCTCTCTTGGTATCTCAAAAATAAATAAACATTAAAAAAATCCATTATATTGAGAGATAGAAGTATCAGCCCAACGTGGGCTCAAACAACATCAAATTCTGAGTTACAAAGGGACCAAATTGGTAGGTGACAATAAAGACTGCATAAACAAACTCTTCCTAATACTTCCATAGCATTTGGGTGCGTGCAGATGGTGGAGGTAGGGAAACCCATTTGTATGGGTCTTGGCTGCATATGCCAAGGGGCTCCTCAGGTAGGCAAAATACCAGATACTAAAAGAGCTCAGCTCACAGACTGTGACTTACAAATAAATTATATAGATAGTCATTGCTCTCTTACTTTCTTCTCCCTTGCCTGCCATGCTGTAATGCATTGTTTACGAGCTCTGCAATGAGTCATAGCATGTAAATAAAATAGAATATCCTTTTTCTTTTGCCTCTAAGATTGCATAGAAATTTGCTATACAATAAAAAAAACATTAGCATTCTGTGACTACATTCCCCTAGAAAATACCTTCTAGGGCTTTCCAAATAGCTTAGAAGAAGGGTTTCAAACTTTCCCTTTAAAAAACGACTTGAGTCTAGTACTTCTCAGAGGAAATGCCAGCCTCAATTTTTCTTGGCTTAATTTCATTTCAAGAATAGTACATTTTCTTCTTCTTCCTCTCAAGCTCTGCTCTCTAGTCCCAAGAAGAAAAAGAGTCATGGTGAAGCAGCCACAGTTAGTAGATAACAAAGCTGAAGAGCAAAATAATGACAAAATGGCATTAACTACAGATATATCAAAAATAAGAAAAATACTTGGAACAATTTTTCCCAGTGAATTACAAAAGTTAGATGAAACAAACCATTTTGTAGATAAATACGTCAGCAAAAGTGACTCAAAGGAAAAAAAAAAAACCCACAGAATCCCTGCTGTAGTCTGAATGTTTGTGTTTCCTCCCAAACTCATATATTTAAATCCTACTCCCCAAAAAGTGATAGTATTAGCAGACGGGGCCTTTAGGAGATGGTTTAGCCCTGAGGGTAGAGCCCTCATGAATGAGATTAATACTTTGTGAAAAAAAAGGCTCCAGAGAGATCTCTATCCCCTCCTACCTTGTGAGAACCCAGTGAGAGGGTGCTGGCTGTGAAACAGAAGAGGGCCTCCCCCAAAGTGCTACCATGCTCGTGCTTTTACCTTGGACTTCCAGCCTCCAGAACTGTGAGCAATACATTTCTGTTGTTTATAAGTGTCCTAGTCTGTGGTATTTGTTATAGCAACCCAGTGGACTAAGACAGCCCCAAAGAAACTTAAAAATATTAAAGACAACCAAGCAGGAATATAAAAATCTGCTGATGAAAGATGGTGAAACAGTTTGACAAATGAGATCTACCAACAGTTGAAAAAACAGATTCCTGCCATATAAGGATTTTACCTTAAAGTCAAAAAAGATGAAACATTGTCTACTTCAAAGCACTTGTTATTTGACCAGTACGACTTTGATATTAAAACCAAGTTAGGATGATAAAAAAAATAATAAAAATAACATGCTAATCTCACTTATGAACATTGACCAATAAAGTTCCTAAATAAAACATTAGCAAAGCAAACTCAATGTTAAAAAAAACAAAACAAACAATAATTATGACCCAACTGGTCCCAAAAACATAGGTATGAGTTAAGTTCAGAAAAATCTCTTTTTATTTTTATTTTTTTTTAAATTTTTTTCAACGTTTTTTATTTATTTTTGGGACAGAGCGAGACAGAGCATGAACGGGGGAGGGGCAGAGAGAGAGGGAGACACAGAATCGGAAACAGGCTCCAGGCTCTGAGCCATCAGCCCAGAGCCCGACGCGGGGCTCGAACCCACGGACCGTGAGATCGTGACCTGGCTGAAGTCGGACGCTTAACCGACTGCGCCACCCAGGCGCCCCAGAAAAATCTCTTTTTAATATATGTCTGTATTTTATTTTATCAATGATTACATTAGCAGATTTAAAATGAAAAACAAGAGTGCCTGGGTGGCTCAGTCAGTTAAATGTCTGACTCTTGATTCGGGCTTAGGTTCTGATCTTGTGGTCATGAGATCGAGTCCGATGTCTGGCTCCATGCTGATTGGGCTTATTTCTCTCCCTCTCTCTACCCTTCCCCCACTTGGGTGCTCTCTCTCTCTCTGTCTCTCTCTCTGTCTTACACACACACACACACACATACACACACACATACATACACACACAAAATAAATAAATAAACTTAAAATAAATAAAATAAAAAATGGAAAACAATCAGATTGCCTTAGTAGATGGAAGAAAATGTTTTAAAAATACTATGATTTCACCCAAAAAACAAATAATCCAGTTAGGAAATGGGCAAAAGACATGAGTAGGCATTTTTCCAAAGAAGACATCCAGATGGCCAAAAGACACATGAAAAGATCCTCAATATCACTCATCATCAAGGAAATACGAATCAAAACCACAATAAGCTACCACCTCACACCTGTCAGAATGGCTGAAATTAACAATAGATTAAACAGCTAAAACTAACAATAGGAAACAATAGATGTTGGCAGGGATGTGGAGAAAGGGGAACACTCACACTGTTGGTGGGAATGCAAACTGGAGCACCCACTCTGGAAAATAGTATGAAGTGTCTTCTGAAAGTTAAAAATAGAACTACCCTAGAACCCAGCAATTGTCCTACCAGGTATTTACCCAAAGGATACAAAAATACTGATTTGAAGGGACACATGTACCCTGATATTTATAGCAGCATTATCAACAATAGCCAAATTATGGAAAGAGCCCAAATATCCATTGATGAACTGATAAAGAAGATGTGGTGTGTGTGTGTGTGTATACATATATATTATATGTATATGTATAGGAATATGAATATTCATATATATATATATATGAATATAGGAATATTACACAGCCATCAAAAAGAATAAAATCTTGCCATTTGCAATGACATGGATGGAGCTGGAGGATATTATGCTCAGCAAAATAAGTCAGTCATATGTGGAATTTGTAAGTCATACATGATTTCACTCATATGTGGAATTTAAGAAACAAAACAGATGAACACAGGGGAGGGGAAAAAAAGAGAGTGAGGCAAACCACAAAAGACTCTAAACTACAGAGAACAAACTGAGAGTTTCTGGAGGGGAGATGGGCAGGGGATGGGCTAAATGGGTGATGGGTATTAAGGAGATGACTTGTGATGAGCACTGGGTGTTGTAAGTTGGAAGTGATGAATCACTAAATTCTACTGAAACCAAAATTATACTATATGTTAACTAACTAGAATTTAAATAAAAACATTTTTAAAAAGCACATTTCTTTACAAACTTAGAAGGAAAGTTCCTTAACCTAATAAAACTTTTAACATAATAGTAAAATCATACTTAAAAAGAAGAATTTAAAAATCATTTGGTAAAATCAACATCATTAAACATTAAAAACAAAACTATTTGTATACACTGAAAACTACAGAAAGCTAATGAAAGAAATTGAAGAAGACACAAAAAAAATGGAAAAAGATTCCATGCTCCTGGATAGGAAGAAAAAATATTGTTAAAATGTCGATAGTACCCAAAGTAATCTACATATTCAATGCAATCCCTATCAAAGTAACACCAGCATTCTTCACAGACTAGAACAAACAATCCTAAAATTTGTATGAAAACAGAAAAGACCCCGAATAGCCAAAGCAATCTTGAAAAAGAAAACCAAAGCAGGAGGCATCACAATCCTGGACTTCAAGCTATACTACAAAGCTATAATCATCAAGACAGTATGGTACTGGCACAAGAACAGACACTCAGATCAATGGAACAGAATAGAGAACCCAGAAATAGACCCACAAACGTATGGCCAACTAATCTTTGACAAAGCAGGAAAGAATATCCAATGGAATAAAGACAGTCTCTTCAGCAAGTAGTGCTGGGAAAACTGGACAGCGACTTGCAGAAGAATGAACCTGGACCACTTCCTTACACCATGCACAAAAATAAACTCAAAATGGGGCGCCTGGGTGGCGCAGTCGGTTAAGCGTCCGACTTCAGCCAGGTCACGATCTCACGGTCCGGGAGTTCGAGCCCCGCGTCAGGCTCTGGGCTGATGGCTCAGAGCCTGGAGCCTGTTTCCGATTCTGTGTCTCCCTCTCTCTCTGCCCCTCCCCCATTCATGCTCTCTCTCTGTCCCAAAAATAAACGTTAAAAACAAAACAAAAACAAACAAACAAAAAAAAACTCAAAATGGATGAAAGACCTCAATGTAAGACAGGAAGCCATCAAAATCCTCAAGGAGAAAACAGGCAAAAACCTCTTTGATCTTGGCCACAGCAACTTCTTACTCAACACGTCTCCAGAGGCAAGCGAAACAAAAGCAAAAATGAACTACTGGGACCTCATCAAAATAAAAAGCTTCTGCACAGTGAAGGAAACAATCAGCAAAACTAAAAGGCAACCGACAGAATGGGAGAAGATATTTGCAAGCGACATATCAGATAAAGGGGTAGTATCCAAAATCTATAAAGAACTTATCAAACTCAACACCCAAAAAACAAATAATCCAGTGAAGAAAGGGGCAAAGGACATGAATAGACACTTCTCCAAGGAAGACATCCAGATGGCCAACTGACACATGAAAGATGCTCAGCATCACTCATCATCAGGGAAATACAAATCAAAACCACAATGAGATACCACCTGACACCTGTCAGAATGACTAACATTAACAACTCAGGCAACAACAGACATTGGCGAGGATGTGGAGGAAATGGCGAGGATGTGGAGGATGTGGCGAGGATCTCTTTCGCATTGTTGGTGGTAATGCAAGCTGGTGCAGCCACTCTGGATAACAGTATGGGGTTCCTCAAAAAACTAAAAATAAAACTACCCTACAACCTGGCAATTGCACTACTAGGTATTTATCCAAGGGATACAGGTGTGCTGTTTCGAAGGGACACATGCACCCCCATGTTTATAGCAGCACTATCAACAATAGCCAAAGTATGGAAAGAGCCCAAATGTCCATCGATGGATAAATGGATAAAGAAGATGTGATATATATATATATATATATATATATATATATATATATATACACACAATGGAGTATTACTTGGCAATCGAAAAGAATGAAATCTTGCCATCTGCAACTACGTGGATGGAACTGGAGGGTATTATGTAAGTGAAATCAGTCAGTCAGAGAAAGACAAAAATCATATGACTTCACTCATATGAGGACTTTAAGAGACAAAACAGATGAACATAAGGGAAGTGAAGCAAAAATAATATAGAAACAGGGAGGGGGACAAAACAGAAGAGACTCATAAATATGGAGAACAAACTGAGGGTTGCTGGAAGGGTGGTGGGAGGGGGGATGGGCTAAATGGGTAAGGGGAATTAAGGAATCTATTCCTGAAATCATTGTTTCACTATATATATATATATATATATATATATATATATATATATATGCTAACTAATTTGGATGTAAATTTTAAAAAATAAAAAATAATAAATAAATAAATAAATAAATAAATAAATAAAATAAAAAAACCCCACAAAACTCTTTGCCAACTAGGAATAAAAAGAAATTTCTCTAACTTGATAAAATTCATAAAACTATAGCCATATCTTAAGCTGTCAAACATTAGAAGCATTCCTTTAAAATTAAGAATAAGCTAAAGACTTTTCACTATCACTCTTTTTTGGGAGGTGGTGTGGAGTCAACTTCAAGTATAGGAAGAAAGAAAAAGGAAATTATAGGTAAGAATTTTAAAGACAGAAACAAAACCATCATTATTCTCAGATAGTATTGATTATCTAAATAGAAACTCCAGAGAAAAACAGACCAATTATTAGAATTAGTAATTGAGATTAGAATGTAAACTGGACATATGATAAACATATAAAAACCAGCTGCATTCCTACATACCAAAATATACATATACATATTTTAAAGTATATCATATACAAGACCAACAAAATATAAGGTACTAGAAATAAATCTAATGAAAATGTGCACATCTTTATGAAGGATATTGTAAAACTTTATTTTTTATTATTTTATTATTTTTTAAGTAATCTCTACACCCACCATGGGGCTCAAACTCACAATGCTGACATCAAGAGTCACATGCTCTACCGACTAAGCCAGCCAGAATCCCCTATAAAACTTTATTGAAGGGGCGCCTGCGTGGCTCAGTCGGTTAAGCATTCAACTGTTGGTTTCAACCCAGGCCATGATCTCACAAGTTCGTGAGTTCAAGCCCCACATTGCGCACTGTGCTGGCAGTGTGGAGACTGCTCTGGATTCTCTCTCTCTCCCTCTCTCTCCCTCTCTCTCTGTCCCTCCCCTGCTCACGCTGTCACTCTCTCAAAATAAATAAACTTAAAAAAGACTTTATTGGAATACATTAAAGAAATTCTAAGTAAGTGGAGATGTAGACCATGTTCAATGATAATAATATTGTACAGTTGTTAATTACCTGAAAATAAGTTATAAAGCCCATGTAACTCAGTCACAATCTCAACAGTATTGTTTATGGAACTTGACAACATTGTTTTAAAGCTGACATAGAAGAGCAAAGAACCAAGAGTGGACATGACAATTTTGGAGAACTTCTTCATTCTAGCAGCTATGTTGCTGTTTCTAAAGCTAGAAGAATTGAAACAGTGTGGTGCAGAGGGACCAAGAGACCTAGGCAGACAAAGAGACCTAGGAACAGAATAGAGAGTTCAGGCATGGATGCATTCATATATGAAAACCTGGCAAATGACAGAAGTGGCTGTGCAAATAAAAAAGCAAAGGACAAAGTAGTCTAGTGTTTTCCACATCTTGTTTCACTGACAACCCACAGCAAGAAATATGTTTTCTGGTGGTCAGGAAGATGGCGGAGTAGGAGGATTCTTAGCTCACCTCATCCCACAGACACACCGAAATAGTAGCTACATCTGCACAACTAACTCAGAGAGCAAAGTGAAGACTGACAGAATAGACCTTCCACAGGTCTACTGTAGCGAGAAGGCCACACCAAAAAGGGGAGGAGGGGCAGAGATGTGGCTGGGAACAAAACCTCTGGTGAGACAAACCACAAACGGTGGGAACACTACAAGCATGGAGAAGCAAGAGGATCAGCGCCCACACCAGGGATCCAGATCGAGTACTGAGAACATGAGTTGGGAAGTTGAGTCCCCATAACAGCTGGCTTTGTAAACCAGTCGGGCTAACTATGGTAGCTTTTAAGATCAGTGGGGCTTAATTTTGGGTACTTTAAAAGTCAGCAGGCTTAACTGGGAGAGCTGTTGGGGGAGGGGGATAGGACACTGAATCCCTTAAAGGGACTTTAAGGGCCAACATAATAAATAGCTCAGCCCAAGACACAGTACAGAAGCAGCAGTTTGGAAAGCATCTGGGGTATAGTGGAGGAGATTTATTTACTAATCTCAGAATGTGAGCTGGAGGGGCAGAGTCTTCAGGAAAGGTCAAGAACAAAAGTATTCCAAGTGCCATTTCTCTTTCCCTCCTCCAGCCACAGCTGGAACCAGTGCAAACACCCTCCACCTATTGTGCCAGCACCACATGCCCCACCCTCCTCCCCCTGAAGACCTGCCCCCCACCCCCAACCTGCCCAGCAGGCAGTCATCTCTCCAAAGCAGCTCCAGCAAGGGCTGGTGCCACTCCAAAGGGACTCTTGTCCTGGGGAGCAAGGGAGATAACTAACTGTACACACCAGTGCACAGCTAGCTTGAGTGCTGATCCTGCCCGCTTATTAGCCTGCTGTGGCCTCAGACAGGCCCTTCAACAGTGTAGGGACAAAACTCTTCCCAGTGTACGCACAGCAGCCAAAGTGGATCATTGCAGCCAACTGGGCTGAAGGCAAACGCAGATCAGCCACAATGGAAGGTGCACACAGCCCACGTGGGGGCGCCTTGGATCACCTGGTTCTGCTCACCAAAAACAATACAATACTTAGGCATAAACTTGACCATGGAGGCAGAAGACCTATACTCTGAAAGCTAGAAAATATTGATGAAAGAACTTAAAGATGCCACAAATAAATGGAAAGACATTCCATGCTCATGGTTTGGAAGAATTAATATTGTTAAAATGTCCACACTACCCAAAGCAATCTACAAATTCCATGAAATTCCTGTCAAAATACCAACAGTATTTTTATAGAACTAGAACAAATAGTACTAAAATTTGTATGGAGCCACAAAAATACCTCAAATAGTTAAAGCAATCTTGAGAAGGAAGAACAAAGCTGGAGGAATCACAATTTCAGATTTAAAGTTATATTACAAAGCTATAATAATCAAAACATTATGGTACTGGCACAAAAAGAGACATGTAGATCAATGGAACAATGTAGAGAGTCCAGAAATAAACCCATGCTTATATGGTCAACTAACGATGAAGGAGGTAGGAATACACAGTGGGGGAAAAACAGTTTCTTCAATAGATGGTGCTGGGAAAACTGGAAACTACATGCAACAGAATGAAACTGGACCACTTTTTACACCATACGTGATAATATCTCAAAATGGATTAAAAGCCTAAATGTGAGACCAAAAACCATAAAAATGATAGAAGAAAACATAGGCAGTAATCTCTTTGACATCAGCCTTCGCCACATTTTTCTAGATATGTCTCTTCAGGCAAGGAAAATAAAAGCAAAGTTAAACATTGGGACTACTTTAAGATAAAAAGCTTTTGCACAACAAAGGAAACCATTGATAAAACAAAAAGGCAACTTACTGAATGGGAGAAGATATTTTCAAATGATATATCCAAAATATATAAGGAACTTATATAACAACACCAAAAATGAAAATAAATAATCTAGTTTAAAAATGGATATATGGCCTGAACAGACATTTTTCAAAACAAACAAACAAACAAACAAACCCTAAAGATACAGATTGCCAACAGACACATGAAATGATGCTCAATGTCACTAATCAATCAGGGAGATGCAAATCAAAACCACAATGGGTATCACCTTATTCCTGTCCAAATGGCTAGAATTGAAAAGAGAAGAAATAACAAGAGGTGTTATTGAGGACGTGGAGAAAAAGGAAACTTCATGCACTGTTGGTGGGAATGCAAATTGGTAAAGGCTCTGTGGAAAACAGTATGGAGTTTCCTCAAAAAAATAAAAATAGAAATACCATACAATGCAATAATTCCACTACTGGGTATTTACCCAAGGAAAATAAAAACACTAACTTGAAAAGAAATCTGCACCCCTGTGTTTATTTTAGCATTGTTTATGATCGTTAATATATGGAAGCAACTCAAGGGTCTATTAATAGATAAAGAAGATGTTAATATATATACACAATGGAATATTATGCAGCCAAAAAAAGAATGAGATCTTACTTTTTTGTGACAACATGGATAGACCTAGAGGGTATTGTGCTAAATGAAACATCAGACAGAGAAAGAGAAATATCATATTATTTCACTTACATGTGGAGTCTAAAAAACAAAACAAATGAACAAAGAAATAAACCAAAAAACAGACTCTTCAATAGACAGAACAAACTGGTGGCTCCCAGAGGGTATTAAGAGGCACAAACTTCCTGTTGTAAAATAAGTCATGGAGAATAAAAGTACATTATAGGGAATATAGTCAATAATATTGTAGTAACATGCGGTGACAGATGGTGACTGCACCATTGTAGCGAGCGCTGAGTAATATATAGAATTGTTGAATCAGTGTTGTATGCCTGAAAGTAATATAACACTATATGTTAATTATACTTCAATAAAAATTAAAAATAAAAAACAATTCAAAAAACAAGTGCATTTTTTATCACAAACCAAACAGTGGTGTGTACACGCACGAATATATGCATACAACTAAAACAGAAGATTCAAGAAATACAGTTACAATTACTATCTGCCATGCATTCTGGCATTTTCTATTCATCCCCATTTTATTAAACAAATAATTCCTGCTGCAACCCACAAAATTGATTTCATAACCATGACAGAGTTGTCGCCTTCGATTTGAAAATCTGCACTTGTACAAAAAGCATTCTTGATAAAGAGTTCTGTGCAGGAGAGTGCTGGTATGTTAAAAGAACAGTTTCCCCAGGGTTTGGGGGAGAGCTGGGTTGTAGTGTTGGCCCGTGACCACTACAAGCCAGCAGTGTGTTTACCAATCAGCTAACAAAGTTCCTGAGGATCTAACAATGGACTCTCGTGAGTTGGTAGGAGGCAGCTTCAGAACACCGTGATTCAAGCCTAACTGGTTACACATATGGAAAAAAAAATGATTGGATCTCTACATCACATCACATATGAAAATTGATTTCAGGTGAGCTAAATACCCGACACGTGAAGAATATTACACGTGACTGTGAAATGCACATGTTATAAAAAGTAAAAAACAAAAATTCCTGGGTAGAAAAGGGTTTTAAATGATAGGAAAAGTTACTACTCAAATTTAGTAGAGGCTTTGAAAAGTAAAAGGTAAGGCAACCAGGAGACCTGACTGCAGGAACCTCTAGGCAGGAAAGAAAAGAGAAAAGAGATGGTATTCTCAGAACCTAAGGTAAGGGCTCGGGCTGCCCAGCAGTCACTGAATGGAAAGGGCGGGGGCATTCAGCAGAGTTGCAGCCATGATCCAGGCTGGACAAAGGGAGCTGGAATGGTAGAGACCCCACCAGAAGCAGAGTGGGTGGGGAGAAAGAGCCTGGTTTCTCCTCTTCAGTCTCCTATCTGTGCTTCCCATTTGCTGAATGAAAATGGAAGCCTGTCAGCAAGAGACCTTGGGAAGTGTTTTTCAGAGATGAGCTCACTCCAAGAGGGAAAGGCTGAGTAAGGATCTGAGAGCAAACAGGTAAATAAATGCCCAGCACATCAGGGGGATACATATTAAAGCTACACTGAGACCATTTCATATCCATCAGACCTGGAATACGTCTCAAGTTAAACGATTAAAAAGCATTTTAAGGATATGAAATGAAGAGAACTCTCACATTCTGGGAGTGAGCAGGGAAACTGACACAGCCAATTTTGAAAGTGGAGTTGTTTTCCTTGCTAAACTTGAAGGTGCACACACCCTCTGTGACCTAGAAATTCTACTCCTTGATATAAATTTCTGAGAAAGTTCTCACATGTATGAACAAGGTGACATGTCCAAGAATATGAACCATTTGAGGATGGTAAAAAATTGGAACCCAATGAAATGTCCATCAATAGAAGAAATGATTTTTAAAATATTATCTACTAATAATGGAATACTATATCACAGATAAAATGAATGAACTAGTGCTACATCTATCAACATGCGATAATCTCCTAAACCATGCTATTAAAGCAAGTAGCAGAAAACCATACACAATATCATTCACATTAAGTTTTAAAACAAAAGATGTATGTTCCATGGGGATATTGTTTAGGATAGCATAAATAGCAAAAGTATAAAGATATACATAGGTTTTATATATTTTGGATACCAACCCTTTATTGGATATGTCATTTACAAAGATCATCTCCCATTCAGTAAGTGGTTGCCTTTTAGTTTTGTTGTTTCCTTCACTGTGCAGAAACTTTTTATTTTGATGTTGTCCCAATAATTTATTTTTGCTTTTATTTCCCTTGCCCCAGGATACATGTCTAGAAAAAAGATGCCATGGCCGATGTCAGAGAAATTATTGCCTCTGCTCTCTTCTAGTATTTTTATTTTCAGGTATCACAAGTAGGTCTTTGATCCAGTTTGAGTTTATTTTCATGTATGGTGTAAGAAAGTGGTCCAGTTTCATTCTTTTGCATGTAGCTGTCCAGTTCTCCCAGCACCATCTGTCGAAGAGACTGTCCTCTTCCCATTGTATATTCTTTCCTCTTTTGTTGGAGATTAATTGACCATATAATTATGGATTTATTTCTGGGTTTTCTATTCCAGTTGATTGATCTATGTGTCTATTTTTGTGCCATATTGTTTTGATTGCTACAGTTTTGTAATATGAGTCTGGAATTGTGATACCTCTGTTTTTGTTTTTCTTTGCCAAGATTGCTTTGGCTATTCGAGGTCTTTTGTGGTTCCATACAAATTTTAGGATTGTTTGTTCAAGCTCTGTCAAAAATGCTATTGGTATTTTGATAGGGATTGCATTAAATGTGAAAATTGCTTTGGGTAGTATAGACATTTTAACAATATTTGTTATTCCAATCCATGACCATGGAATGTCTTTCTATTTCTTTGTGTCATCTTCAATTTCTTTTATCAGTGTTTTATAGTTTTCAGAGTGTAGATCTTTCACCTCTTCGGTTAGGCTTATTCCTAGGTATCTTATTGTTTTTGGTATACATGTAAATGGGATTGCTTTTTAAATTTCTCTTTCTGCTGCTTCATTATTAGTGTATATAAATTCAACAGATTTCTATATATTGAGTTTACCGAATTCATTCATTGGTTATAGCAGTTTTTTGATGGTCTTTAGGGTTTTCTATCTGTATCTGCAACTAGTGAAAGTTTTACTTCTTCCTTACCAGTTTGCATGTCTTTTATTTCTTTTTGTTGTCTGAATGCTGTGTCCAGGGCTTTCAGTACTACATTGAATAAAAGTGGTGAGAATGGACATCATTGACTTGTTCCTGACCTTAGGGGAAAGGCTCTCAGCTTTTCACCATTGAAGATGAGGTTAGCTGTGGGTTTTTCATAGAAGGCCTTTATTCTGTTGATATATGTTCCCTCTAAATCTACTTTGTTGAGGTTTTTTTTTTTTTATCATGAATGGATGTTGTATTTTGTCAAATGCTTTTTCTGTATTTATTGAAATGATCATATGATTTTTATCCTTTCTCTTAAAAAATGAGAAGACATGAACAGACATGCAGACAGCCAACAGGTACATGAAAAGATGCTCAACATCATTCATCATCAGGGAAATGAAAATCAAAACTACAATGAGATATCACCTCTTACCTGTCAGAATGGCTAAAATCAACAACACAAGAAAACAGTGTTGGTGAGGATGTGGAGAAAAACAAACCCGTATACCCTGTTGGTGGGAATACAAACTGGTACAGTCATTGTGGAAAACAGTATGGAGATTCCTCAGAAAGTTAAAAATAGAATTACCCTACAATCCAGTAATTGCACTACTGGGTATTTACCCCCAAAATACAAAAACACCAATTCACAGGGATATATGCACCCCTATGTGTATTGCAGCATTATTTACAATAGCCAAATTATGCAAGCAGCCCATGTGTCCATCCATAGATGAATGGAGAAAGAAGATGTGGCATATATACCCAATGAAATATTATTTAGTCACAAAAAAGAATGAAATCTTGCCATTTGCAACAACATGGATAAAGCTAGAGAGTATACTGCTAAGTGAAATAAACAGAGAAAGACAAATACCATATGATTTTACTCATATGTGGAATTTAAGAAACAAAATAAAGGGAAAAAACAGAGAAACAAACCAAGAAACAGACTCTTAACTGTAGAGAACAAACTGATGGTTACTAGAGGGGAGTTGGTGGGGGGATGGGTGAAATAGGTGAAGGGCAATATGATGAGTACAATTATGATGAGCACTGAGTAATGTGTAGAATTGTAAAATCACCATATTGTATGCTTGAAACTAATATAACACTGTATGTTATCTACACTGGAATTAAAATTAAATACTTAATTAAAAAAAGATACACGGGAAGGATAAATACAAAATTTAGAGTAATAGTAACTCTGGGAGTGGTATAGAGGAAAATGGGATCATGGAGTGGTCCCCAGGAGTCTTCAACAATATTTAAATGCTTTGTTTCTCAAGCTAGGTAAGCAATACTTGCTTGTTCATTGCATTTTCTCTTTACCTTTTGGTGTGTCTGAAATATTTGTTTTTTTTTTAAAAGATAAGGAAGCACTATCATCAAAACCTAATGTTTGTCAAAACTCTGCAATGTGTTTGTAACAACTCATAACATGCAGCTGGTATAAGAGATAGCAATGGTTCGTACATTGCCCATTAATTTATTTATTTTTTTATTTTTTATTTTAGAGAGAGAGAGAGAGCACAAGTGGGGGAAGAATGGCAGAGGGGGAGAGAGAGAGAGAGAATCCCAAGCAGGCTCCATATTGAAAGTGGAGCTCAATCCCATGACCCTCGGATCATGACCTGAGCCGAAATCAAGAGTTGGACACTCAATCAACTGAGCCACCCAGGCGCCCCTCTTCATTAATTAATTACTCCACATGTTTCTGAACTTACCAAAAACTTGTGAGATTTCCTCTGAACATTTCAGCTTCTTTGTTTCATCAAGTACATAAAAAGCCAGAATGTTTTGAGATAGTATCAGTGGCTAACACTTATTAAGCACCTACCCTGCACAAGACACCAATCACCCCCACTATATCATAGGAGAAAAACATGGCACCAAGAGACCCTGGCAATTTCCCAAAGCCACCCAGAAGAGCAGGGACAGATTGGGGTCCAGAGTCTTCACTCTACTTTCTCTTTTGCCTCTCCCAGAGCAGCCATTATTTTTCTTTCTCACTTCTGAATAATTTTTAAACAAGTACAGATGAAATAAGTGCTTCTGATGGTTTCTGGAACTGACGATAGAGAAAAGCTCTGTAATTTCATAGACTGAAAGACAAAATTCAGAGAGCTTCCTCAGGAGAAGGGAGGCCACCCGATCAGAATACCTGGCCCCGAGGCCCTGAAATAGCTGCCACCACCAGTTGTGTGACCGTGGGCAAGCTCATCAGACCAAGCGAATTCTAGACCCAGCTCTACCATTTCCAACTCATTACTTGGCTTTCTTAAGCCTCCTCACCAAATAGAAATAATAATACCCACCTCTTCAGTTTTGTCTGAGATAAATGAAAACATGCATAATGCCAGGTCTGTAACCTCCCTGAGACTGTTACCCTCTGGGCAGAGCCAATGATGCCCATCTTTTGTCGAATCCACAGTCAGTCACCCTGCATTTGAAGTGGACCATCATGGAAGAAGGATTTATACCATAGAAATTGGCTATGTCTACATCTCAGGGTTTGTTTTTTGTTTTTGTGGATTTTTTGACAGCTGGTTGTTAAGCATTTACCAGCACCCCCTGCAAGTGTTGTTGGGAGCTGCTTTGTCGAATTGAAAAGCACTATATAAACATTAGCTACTCTTATTTAAGATTTCATGACCAACAGAACAAAAAAGAGAACTTTTAAGAGTGAAAACGTCTCCCATGAGAATATTGTTCTACATCTCGCAGAACACCTCGTGCAGTACACAAACTTAAGGCCTTCCTCTGCATCCCAAGCTAGTATGGTGGGACTCCCGGAACCAGTGGGTTTCTCAGGAAGTCAGTCCAGTGCAATGGGGCAGAGCTCCGGGGTTTTGTTATGAGTGAGCTGATGGTATCTGCAACACGTTGCTTTTGACCCTTGTGCCCTGTTCTTCCTGAAACCCCAGTGAGTACTGAGAACCCTGTCTTTTGTTTCCTTTGCCACTCCCTAGCTGGGTGCTGGAATACCTTCTTCTAAAGGTTCATTGGACAGAATTCCCACCTCATCGAAGGTTAACAATAATACATTTAAGATTTAAAATTTTAAGTAGATATGCTTAAAAACACCACACTTAATATATGAAAGGTAATGATGAAAATCTAGATGTGTAATGATTTCTGGGATTTTGTTTTTTAAACAGCACAAGAATGTGCTCTTCTGAAGATTGCCTTGTGACATTTCTTGTATAAATAAAATATTACCTTGCTCAGAAAGTGGAAAATCCTCATAACAAACACCTGAATATATTTTACTAAAAATTTCAGCAGGCTTTTTCCCTTGGACATGTTTAAAGAGCAACTGCAGAGCATAAATAACTGCTTTTCTCAGCATGGTCTAAATGAGAGGAAATGGAATTGTAATGAAGTCTACGCGGGCTGCTTCAGCAAGTACTACAGATACAAACACTCCCTTTGCTATTCTAATCAACATTGGGCTGACATGGCTGATTAGAAATTCCCAACTCAGAACATAGCTCTTTGAATTGGAGAAAAAAATGTTGCCATCTCATTTGCAGATTTAACTCCAAGTGTCCAGTTGCTACAAAGCAATGGACAGAATGTACTGCATATAAATGGTTTGTTCCTCTTGATAGCCAAGCTTACAGAAATTGCATATGGATTTTACTTGCATGGTGACAGACTTATTATTTAATGTGTTTTCCACTGAAGTAGAATTGAAGTAGAATTGTCATCTGCTGCCTGCCTCTCAGCCTGTCCGTTCTCGAATGCTCCCCCAACTCTGCCATTAGAGTTCTCTTCCTAAAATTTCAGTCACTCACAGTTCAACTTCACAGTTGCCACCTGTACTCTTATTTCACATTTTTATTTTGGTCAAATCTAAATAGCTCTAACCTTATTTTGGCCCTAAGCACTAATAGCTGTGAAAGCACACATGATTTGCTGCCACACAACGGAAGAAAATACAAAATCTATATGATAATGCCTTATATAGAGAATATATAACGTTACAACTTTATATACTCAGTTTTAGCTGAGTTACAACTCAGTAACAAGAAGAAAAACAATCCAATTTAAAAATGGGCAGAATCGGGGCGCCTGGGTGGCGCAGTCGGTTAAGCGTCCGACTTCAGCCAGGTCACGATCTCACGGTCCGTGAGTTCGAGCCCCGCGTCAGGCTCTGGGCTGATGGCTCAGAGCCTGGAGCCTGTTTCCGATTCTGTGTCTCCCTCTCTCTCTGCCCCTCCCCCGTTCATGCTCTGTCTCTCTCTGTCCCAAAAATAAATAAATGTTGAAAAAAAAAAAAATTAAAAATGGGCAGAATGTGGAGGGATGGGCTAAGTGGGTGATGGGCACTAAGGAAGGTACTTGCTGGGATGAGCACTGGGTATTATATGGAAGTGATGGATCGCTGGGTTCTACTCCTGTAACCAATACTACACTGTATGTTAACTAACTTGAATTTAAATAAATAAATTTAAAATAAAAAAAAATGAAAATGGGCAGAAGACTTAAACAGATACCCTACAAAAGACAACACACCAATGGCCAATAAGCACATGATAATATGTTCAACATCACTAGGCATCAGACAAAAGCAAATTAAAATCGCAGTAAGATACCAGTACACTCTAAAATTTAAAAGATTAATAATTCGAAGTTCATGAGGATGTAGAAAACCTGAAAATCTCATAAAACACTGGTGCGACTGTAAAATGGCACAAATATTTTTGGGAAGAAACCCTGGCATATCCTTAAAAGTTTGAAACAGTATATTCAAAAGCACAATTATCTAACTAGTAAGTATTTTTCTCTACATCAGAGATAGAAATATATACAGGGGCGCTTGGGTGGCTCAGTCGGTTAAGCGTCCGACTTCAGCTCAGGTCATGATCTCACAGCTTGTGGGTTTGAGCCCTATGTCGAGCTCTGTGCTGACATCTCAGAGCCGGGAGCCCACTTCGGATTCTGTGTCTCTCTCTCTCTCTGACCTTCCCCCAACCACACTATGTCTCTCTCAAAAATAAATCAACATTAAAAAACATTTTTTAAAGAAATATATACAGAACAAAACAGGGTTAAAAAAGTCAAATATATAGTTACCGTATGACTCCAAGTTGTGCTTCTCGTTATCCGTCCAAAGGAAATTAAAAAATACATCCACAGAAAGATTTGGACATGAATGTTCTGGGGACCAGGGACTGTTCTGGGGAATGGCAAGCTTCCCTGAGTGACATCTCATTCTAAGAACCGAGTGCTTGCGGGAAGCGTGGATGTGGCCGCCTACGGTGCTCTCAGCTTGCCTGGTATGGAACCATTGCCTCATCAGCAGGGCTCCAGTCTTAGTGTGTTGCCTCACAGATAAAACCTCCACACCATGCACGAGTGGTGACGGGGTAGCAGAAGAGAACCTTGACCAGGAAAGAAAACCTTCTTTTTGCGTTTTGGACGGATCGCTCTGGTATTGTTTTGAGCTCTGTCACACTGGCAACCCTGGGTGAAAAGAATTCACAGTAAGACCAGAGCCAAAAGATACCAAGCGATTGGCACTGGTTAAGGTTTCTCTTTTCTTTTTTAAGTTATTAGAATTTTAAATATAGTAGGCCGGAGTCTGGTTCATGTGGTTCCTCAGTAGATACGGCCCCAGACAGGACAAGTTTATGTGGCAGAGGTAGCAGACCACAGAGGAAGTGTGACCGAGCCTTTGCCTCCAGAATGAATATGGAAGTGGAGCATTCTGGAGTGTGACAGCGCCTTGCACTCCTGTCCCATTCTATCACGCCGAGGTAAAAAGTGAGAGCCCAGAGCAGTGTCTAGACAGAACATAGTCTTACCTTGGACAATTTCTGTTCTCTTTGTAGACTGTGGTAGGCAGAATGCTCATCCTTAAGTGTCAATCCCTAACGCCTGCAAACTGTAATATGTTACATTAAACAGCAAAAGGCTCTGCAGCTGTTAAACAAGATTTTACGATTGGGAGATTATTCTGGCTTGTGGGTGGGCCCAATCTAATCATGTGAGCCCTTAAAAGTAGTGAACTTTCTCCAGCTGGGGCAAAAGATATGGCAGAAGGGAAATTGGGCGAGATTTGAAGATTTGAAGCCCGAGAGGGACTGGATGGGCCGGTGCTGGAGTGGCCACAAAGAAAGCACGGGAAGGAACGTGGGCAGCTTTTACAAAAAGACCAGCCCCCAGCTGACAGCTAGCAAGGAAATGGGGAACTCCATCCTACAGCTGCAAGGCATTGAATCCGGCCAACAACCTCGATGACCTAGAAGCACAATCTTCCCCATAGCCTCTAGGGAAGACTGCAGCCTAATTGAACAACCTAATTTCAGCCTTGGGAGGCCTTCTGCAGAGGACCCAGCTGAGCCCCGTTGTGCCCAGAGCTCTGAGCCATGAAACTGTGAGATAATAAACGGGTGCTGTTTTGAGTCACTAAGCTTGTGGTAATTTTTCTGGCAGCAGTAGAAAACTAATACATAAACTTAATTCATTTATTTTTTGAGAGAGAGAGACAGAGAGTGTGAGCAGGGGACGGGCAGAGAGAGAGGGAGAGACAGAATGTCAAGCAGCCTCCGTGCTTCTTGAGCCCAACACAGGGCTCAAACTCACAAACCATGAGATCATGACCTGAGCCAAAAACTAAGAGTTGGACGCTTATGCAACTGAGCCACCCAAGCACCCCAAATGTTTATTTTTGAGACAGCATGAGTGGGGGAGGGTCAGAGAGAAAGGGAGACACAGAATCCGAAGCAGGCTCCAGGCTCTGAGCTGTCAGCACAGAGCCTGTCATGGGGCTGGAATCCACAGACTTTGAGATGATGACCTGAGACAAAGTTGGACGCTTAACCGACTGAGCCACCCAGGTGCCCCAACACATTTTTTTTTTAATTTTTTTTTTCAACGTTTATTTATTTTTGGGACAGAGAGAGACAGAGCATGAACGGGGGAGGGGCAGAGAGAGAGGGAGACACAGACTCGGAAACAGGCTCCAGGCTCTGAGCCATCAGCCCAGAGCCTGACATGGGGCTCGAACTCCCGGACTGCGAGATCGTGACCTGGCTGAAGTCGGACGCTTAACCGACTGCGCCACCCAGGCGCCCCTACATTTTTTTTTTTTAAAGCAAGCAAGCAGAATTCTTAGGCAAAAGTGATTTTGAATTCCCTTTTCTTATTGCAAACATGTGATGTAGGAGTCTTAATGTTTGATCAAAAAAGTCTTAGTCTTTGATCAAAAAAGAAGTTACAATCCATATTTCCACCTGTGCCCCTCAGTATATGGCTGTATACAATGGGAGAATGAAGCTCTATTATTTTCTCTCTAAGGCCTTCTAGAAGACCCTAGAGTGGAGGATGGATTTCAGTGAGATCAAGACTGTAACCAGGCTACTGTCCTAATCCAGTTGAGGGACGATAGGGCAGGGCTAGCTGCTGTGGTGAAGTCAGTTTGGAAAGAGAGACACTGGTTCCAAATGGCTCTGGAAGAGCCAGTTAGGTGGAAGGTAATCCCAGTGAATCTGAGAATGCAAGAGGAGAGGCTTGGGGAGCAATGCCCGTGGTATGAGTTGATTATGGGGGAGGGGGTACTTGTGGAACATCCATGTAGCATCCAGGAGATGTGTGGATATTGAATACTGAAGCTCAATGATTCTCAGAGACTCCAATTTGGGAATAAGTAACACACACCAGGATTTTGTTTGAGGTCATTAGAAAAGGGTGTGTCTCCCTCTCTCTGACCCTCCCCCGTTCATGCTCTCTGTCTCAAAAATAAATAAACATTAAAAAAAAAAAAAAGGATTGGAGACAAAAAAGGACAGAAAAAATGAGACAACTGTTGGGTGAGGTGGAATTGATAGATTTACTAATAAACTACAAAACAGGCATGCCTAGAGAGTTCATGATCTCTCTTAGAGGAGAAAAAGGAGATGGCAGGGAGGCAGAAGCTGGAGAACGTTCGTGTTAGCCACGAGGGCTCAGGACGGCTCTGTCCTGCCTGGGTGAATGACAGTGTGGCTGGAGATGGATACCCAAGAGGAAGGCACAGGAAAGGATTCCACCAGCCACCTGCACACATGCACCTTCATCAACTGGGTATTTGTCATTTCAGGAATGCAAATCTATTGTGTTTCTCCTGAGTATATCATTCAGTGAAGATTTAGCTATTCACATCATTTTCAGGAAAATTGGAGCTGGCTCCCTGCACCCCCATTTCTGTGCACACAGAGCTGCTGTATTGACTAAGACTGAAAAAAATCTGAGTTAGCTTCAGCAGTAGCCACCCATGCATTCAACAGTTTCCTCTGGAAAAGCTCACGGTGACTCTTCTTGATATCCTCTGCTAAATCCCAATCTGTGAAAATATTTGAAGGCTGCGCACAGCAGCTGGAGGAAAGAATGAATCACCCACACACCAGAGCTCACGAGGGCTCCCTGCTGAACTACCAGCTGTGGGGAAAGCAGCCAGCCAGGGAAGGTACCATTTAGGACACAGTGTTCTAGATGGGCTCAAAAAGAATTAAAATTTAACCCATTCCAGAGCACCAAAGGATTATTTTAGGTCATGGGACCAGATGCTATACTTTCATTACATTTCCTGATGCCCCTAATTTTGGCTAAGAATTGAAATAGTTGTTAAGATTCTCTTAGACTCTCTCACACATCTAATTGCAAGCTGAAGATATGAAATGTCTCCAGAATCTTTTCCTGCTGCCTTTTTAAGTCCCCCTTAGACACTCATCCAATATTGTTGAATTCAAACACATTTCTACCACAAGAATTAAAAAGTACTTAAGTATACGTTTATTCTACTCGGTATCAATGCCACACACACACACACACACACACACACAATGTTTCGATCACTTAATAAGTTAAAACATTCCATGTTTTAATAGTTAATAACAAGGACATAAATGATCATTTCCTGAGTTAACAGTGCAATGTAAAATTTAATCTGTATTGCTAATAAGACATTTTACAGCATAGAAATGTGATCAAAATGATCATTTACTTTATCATGTCATAAAACACCAGAGTTTACTGTAGTACAGTGATACACTTTAAATGGTAAGGAAGTCTGTGACTCATCACAAAAGACACCTGTATGTACTTGTTGCCATGGTCGATTCCAGGTCAAATATCAATAGCAAAATAAGTTATGGTACAAAATAAAGTCAACAAGTTGCCTCTACTGAAGGAACATTTGATTTCATTGAAGAAACTGAAACCTGGATTCTAGTTAACCTTTTAGTTAGTATGTACAAAAATTTTCTCTTAAAAAATACTAAGTAATCACAAATTTAGACAAAACAGTTGAATAAAGGACGATGACAGCTCTTCATTATGCTGTAAAACTATGGATCTCCTCTTTGGAAAAGTTCCTATCACGCAGCAACCTGGAAAACAAATAAAAAGTACATGTTTCTTTGGCAAAATGTTTAAAAATAAAGAAGATCAAAGTTGACCGTCATAACCATAGTATTTTTTCATTTTCCCCGCTTAGTATGCACTTTCTCTCCAAATATCTAGTCAGTGTTCAAATTTTCAACTGTCTCATAAATGCCATAATTCTAAAGTTTGTTTAATGCCAACTAAAATCTACTCAGTGTGATCAGCTGATGTCTTTTAGGTATCTTTTGATCTGCGAGATCCCTTCCATCTCTCTCTCTCTTCGTCCTGTGATTTCTTTGTTGACAAAACCAGATTTTTAGGTCTTGCGCCACCCAGAGTCTCCATTTTGCTGCATCTCTGTGGTATACTTTAATAATATGTTGCTGTGTCTCTTATTTTCCACATTTTAATAATTGGATCTTGAGGCTTGATCAGATACGGGTTCAATTCTTTTTGACAAGACTATCTCCTAGGTAGTGTTCTTCCATCAGGAGGCTCATCATACCTGGTTGCCTCTCTTTTTGGATGCTAACAACCATTGGGGATCTACGTATACACCCATTAGTTCATGAGGGACTGAAGTTGGTGATACTCCTGTAACTCTTTCTTCATTTATCAGCTGAGGAATTCCATAGAGAAAAACGAACATCTGCTAATTTATTATGTAGTTGCCCAGTGGCACACCTCACAGAAAAGGCAGAATAAATGCTTCCCCCCCCCCCTTTATTCACCAGTTTTCAGAGTAAGGAGTTGATCCCCCAGCACTCTATTCTCATTCTCCCAAACTGAACAAGACAAGCAGAAATGTTGCTGAAGTATAATTCAATTTGGAAAACAGTATAGAGACTGAAATCTTAGAAGTAGCTCTGTTTAAAATGCTGCTGAAACTAGAGAAGGCCAAATACCATATGATTTCACTCATGTGGAATTCAAGAAGCAAAACAAACAAAGAAAAAAGAAACCAAAAAAAAAGAAAAAAAGAAAAAAAGAAAGACTCTTAAATACAGAGAACAAACTGATGGCTGCCAGAGGGGGGCAGGGAGGGGGGTGGGTGGGTGAAACAGGTTGAGCACTGAGTAATGTACAGAAATGTTGAATCATAGTGTATGCCTGAAACTAATATAACACTGTATGTTAATTATACTTCAGTAAAAAAGAAGAAAACGAAGTCGAAAATAAAAACATTTATTTAGTACTTGCTATATATGTAGTCACTGTGCTATGCACTTCACGTTCCTAAGTATTATAATTTATTCCCTTGTACAGGTGAGTGCACTAAAGCTTAGAAAGCTTAAGTATTTGGTTCTAGGACACATGACTTGTGATTACAGATGCTTACAAGTGGCAGAGCTGGGATTCAAACTCAAATCAGCGGCTTCTAGGCAAACACACATATTCAGACAAAGTAAGGGTGTGCGCAGGAGTCACGGGGCCAACTCCGTGCAATGGTCAAGCCTCTCACTGTTTGGACTCACCTACCTTTCTAGCCACACTTTCTGTCCCTGCCTGGCCACACCAGGCTAGTCTTCTGCATACCTGCCCCTTAATGGGTCTGCTTGTTCCTTGGCCCATCCAACCCTTCCCCGCTTCCTGTGACTGGCAGCATTTTGGCCGTCACTCAAACAACAGGTCTTTCCGACCATGCAGCAACTCTCCCTCCAATACACACCTGCCCAGGTGTAACTTGCGTCTTCCTGAATTTCCTTAACACTTGGATTCCACCTCTAGTAAGAGGGTTTATGATATTCAGAGTCATATTTTAGTTATTAATGCACGCATTTGCTTCCACCACTAGACAGTGTGGGCCTCGACACCAGAGCCTGTTTTATTCATCTGTGCCACAAACACAGTGGGGATTTGGTAGATGAAAGCACCTTTACCGAGCAAGTGATTATCTTGCTCTTTATATCACAATAAAATCAGTTTCTGAGTCTTTCTCTTATCATATCCTACAAACCTAACGAATTTTCACCAAATATGGAGACTGTGTTTGAAATGGTTATACTTCTGTAGCAGACATGAGATTCATTTTGGAGGGCCTGAAGGAGTGAGAATCGCCCCCAAAGGAGTCATTTTTCAGGACAGCAAAACCTATGATCTAATAAGAGACCCACATAAATGTCAAGTAAGAGACACAAGACATTCATTAAGATGATCGAGACGAGGAAATCAAAGAAACAGGAGTCCTAAATTACAAGTCACAGGGCAAAGGCTATGAACTGCCAAGTACAGGCACGTTCAGAGATACTGTGGATTCAGCTTGCAGACCACTGCAATAAAGTAAATATCAAAATACGGCAAGTCAAATAAATTTTTTTGTTTTCCAATGCATAGCAAAGTTCTATTTACACTACAGTCTATTCAGTGTGCAACAGCATTGTGTCTAAAAAACAATGTACATACCTTAATTAAAAAAATACTTCACTGCTAAAAAAAAATGCTAACCATCGTCTGGGCTCTCGGCAAGTTGTAATCACCGATCACAGATCACCATAACACACGTGAGAATAATGCAAAAGAGTGAAATACTGTGACAATTACCAAAATGTGACACAGAAACACTGTTGGCAGGACAGCAACAATGGACTTGTGTGACACAGGGTTGCCACAATCTGCAGTATGTAACAAAAATGCAGTATGTGTGAAGCACAGTAAGTAGAGAGAAATAAAAAAAAGGTATGTCTGTACTATTTGAATTAAGCTACATCTCACAAGGCAATTCTGTGCAGCATGTTCAATTGTGAGCAAAAGCAGGGATCCATACATGACCAGTGATCCCCCTGAGCAATTCTTGTCAAGCCAGCTAGCAGCATGGAAAGATTAGCTCTGAGGTAAAGCTGAGAAAATAAAGCTGTAGAGATTACATTCAATTTTATAAATGCAGAAGTACTAGGATCTTGGCTATCTTCTATTCAATTACACATAGACTGAGGCTCCGGAATGCAAGGAAGTGGGTATGCAAATGAAGAGCCTGCAAATAGCCCATTGTTCATGGGAGAAAACAACAACACTTCTAATAGGAGGCTGTACCAGGGATTCTTCCTCAGTCAGTTAATTGGGCTAAATGGCCTTAAAGACACAGTCTCTTTCAATGCTGAAGAGTTTATGATTCACATCATTTAAAATGATAATTAAATTGCAGTCTGCTATGAAGTAAGCATTAAGATACATTTAAAATAGCAGTGTCAGGGCGCCTGGGTGGCTCAGTCGGTTAAGCGGTTAAGCGTCCAACTTCGGCTCAGGACATGATCTTGGGGCTTTGGAGTTCGAGCCCCGTGTCGGGCTCTGTGCTGACAGCCTGGAGCCTGGAGCCTCCTTCGGATTCTGGGTCTCCCTCTCTCTGCCCCTTCCCCAGCTCACACTCTGTCTTTCTTTCTCTCAAAAAAAATAAACATTAAAAAAAATTTTTTTTTAAATAGCAGTGTCAACAAAGTAAAAGAATGTAGCCTTTAGCCTTTTTCTTTCTGAAAAATTATTTTACTTCAAATCATACTGTTAGTCTTCACTATAAATTTAATAGTTTTGTTCCAGCTTTGAAAGATTAAAAGTTTAAACAGTAATTTTTTAAAAAATTTGAAGTTGAGAGTGCTTATACAAAAGAACATTTTTTCTGAAGGTATTACAATCCAGAAATAAAATTCAATTTAATTAAAATACTTTTTTAAATGCAACATAGAAACATTTCTCAATGCATGTACTGAGGTCAATATGTTTCTTAATTAAAATTAAAAATAGTGAGAGAGAAAAGTAACCAGAAAATGTGAGGTTTAGTCATATCTCAAACAAGGAAAAACAGGGTAGTTGAGGCAGTCATATTTTAAAATCACCTATACACCCAACAGTGCCTACATAAATAATGAAATATTTTAAAGTGTCATTTTATTTTTTTAAAAAAAAATTTTTTTTTTTTCAACGTTTATTTATTTTTGGGATAGAGAGAGACAGAGCATGAACGGGGGAGGGGCAGAGAGAGAGGGAGACACAGAATCGGAAACAGGCTCCAGGCTCTGAGCCATCAGCCCAGAGCCTGACGCGGGGCTCGAACTCACGGACCGCGAGATCGTGACCTGGCTGAAGTCGGACGCTTAACCGACTGCGCCACCCAGGCGCCCCTAAAGTGTCATTTTAGATTTAAATCAGAGCCAGGTGAATTTCGAGTAAGATGAACACTACCATTGATGCTTCGTCATCCAGTGTCAACTTGGAGTCTTAGCTTATTTATGTTCTAGTCTCTCCTTTTGTCTTGACGTCTGGCTTTCAATCCCTGTATTATTTACTAGCTTTTGCCTAACTGCAGAGAATGAAGAAAGGTGGAAAGCTGCAACAAGATGAACAATGCTTATTAATTATGTCCCAGATAAGAAAGTGGCACCATGTATCCACACTGCCAGTCATTAGCAATGATCATCATCCACATCTAACTCTATGCATAGTCCTGGCCTCCAACCTCTCACCTGCATGAAGGTTAAAAACTACTATTTTCTGAGGCTGTAACCGACTATTGTAGTGCAGGTTTGTATGAATGGGAAGAACAGAGCTAAGTCGATTGCTTCTTATGGAAGATTTTCATTTCACAGTGTTGGGCATTCTTTTCCGTACCACATTGCTACTCACCGTATTCCTTGTTCTGTAAATGGGGTTGGTCCACAAATGCAGATGAGGACTTTGGATTTGTCGGAACTTCTTTTCAAAAATTCAGAAAGAAGAGCTGGTGAAATGTGTCCCCATTTGCCATTCCATTCAGAAGTGGGTGCTGAGAGAACAAATTCAACATCAAATCTGGAGGAAAGAAACATTTTTTTAAGTCTATTATTTGAACATATTATTAGCATGTTTTAAGTTCATGAAAATATTTTCTTTTTTTCCCCTTGAGAACAACTGAATACCTAAACTGTAGTGTATGAAGTGTATAAATTGATACACTTGCTAGAAAAGCACTAGAACAGATGATAAGCAAAAGTTTAACAAAAACATATAGGTAAATCCATATTTACTAGGGGTTAACTTTTGCTACGAATAAGAAGAGTAATCTGGCGTTATTTACTGAACTCACTAGAAAGAGAGTTCCAAGGGATCTCAAAGAACTCCACATTTCTATTCATAATCTGCCTGTATAAATCACAGAACAGAGCAATTACCACTGGCATGTGCGTTTTAATCTCCGACCCAAACCTCTCCAACGAGCTCCAGACCCAAGAGCCTACTGGATTCATTTCTTGCTGTCTTCAACATCAACTTATGATCTCCCTATCCCACACCCGAGGTTATCTTTGTGAACGGCGCCATGGTCCACTTGGTTGCAAAAGCCAGGAGCTTGGGATTCATCCAGGAGACCTTTCTCTGCCTCACCTGCCATAAGCATATCCTCACCAAGTCCTGGCTCCTAACTGTATGTCTACTTGGCTCAGTCTTCACGTGCTGCCCATCCTCTTCCTGAAATGCTTCTACTAAGCCCCCCACCCCCCTTCAGTTCTTAGCTCAAGCATCATTTCCAAAGGGGGAAGCACTGCAGCCCACAGTGCTCTGTTATATGTGTTGTAGGAATGCTTTCCTTTCCCTTTTCTTCGCAGCCCTTACTTCGGCCTGTAAATATGTGGTGATCAAGATGATTATCCTATTAATGTCTACCTTGCCCGCTACATCATAAGCTCCATGAGAGCAAGGATCACGCTCTGGCTGTCACTGCATCCCTAGTGGCCAACACACAGGAGGCATTCAGATACTAAGAAACGAAACACATGAAAGAAAAAAAAAATGGGTACAGAATTAAAATGAGAGAGAAGAACATCAAACCAAATCTCACAACGTACTCCAGACCATTTCTTCCCACAGCTCTGTGATCTGTTAAGTGAATTGTTGGTAAAGAATCACAGTAAATTAAAAATGTTATGTTGTACCTGATCTCCATTGTAGCAAACAATTCATTCTTAACCATTTTTGGCAGATCAAATGACTTTCTACATTTCCTAGTGAATAACTGAGATGCTTTCTCAAGATGAGCAGAAATAAATCATATGTTAACATCAATCTTAAGAAAAAGTAGAAGCGAACAGTTTCTCTTGTGAGGGGGCCCAGGGAGCCAAATGTCAGAACAGAAACAAGACGTGGCCGTTGCCGCTGCCCTCACGTCGCTGTGCGACAGCTCAGGTAAGGTGCCTGCAAACTGACTGGCACAGAGCAGCACAGGCCAACGCTGAGTGTCTGCAGGGGCTCGGAGAACCAGTCCAGGCTCTCACCCAGACCCAGGCCTCTTGGTCTTATTTGTTCATTTGCAGAATGAGGTGGGAAAACTATATCATCTCTGTTCTAATATTCTGATTTTATATTTAAAAACCCTACAGAATTATGTTCTATTTCTTACCTTTAAGGTCCCCATGAGGTTTTAGCAGCAATCTATTCTACTCTGTACAAAACAGCTTCCCCAAATACTTTCTTTCACTAACTTATTTTTCGTTGCTGGCATTTAAAATTTAAAATAGTTTTAGATAATTCCAGAATGTACTATTTGTACACTGCTCTGGGTTTGGCTTGAGGTAAGTGTGCAAAAATACTTGAAGGAATAAAGAAACTTATTTACAAAGAAGCCATATTGGATAAAAAACAAACAAACAAACAAACAAACAAACCAAAAATGTGTCTGGAAGAACAAAGTCATATGCTGGCATCTATGAAATCACATTAAAAAATGTACGTGAATTCATAAGTGCATTTTTCTGGGAAGATCCATAGCCTTTCAGCAGATCATCAAAGGAGACCCAAAAGCAACTGCAGAACCATTATGTTAAGACATTTCCAATTATACACAGACAACTGGATAAAAGATTGCAATTACCTGGTTAAATTAAAAATAAAAACTTGTCTCTTCTGGCTCTATTTCCAACAAGTTGGTCACTGGAATAAAACTGCTAAGATCTATAAATTAATACTGGTGTCCCTCTCACCTAATTTTCCTTTACTGAGATATTTAAAAGAAAAAAAAAAAAAGCCTAGTCATTGGCATACCTTCTGCAGGCATCTACTAAAGGGTGATAAATAACTGAGATCCTTACATAAAGGGTGTAGCCTTCCCATGCATTTCGTATTTATTCACACAGCGGTCCCTCGGTCATAATTTTTGGGCGCTTAATGGAAAAAGCACACAGCCACATGGATATAATTTTTAGGGATATTGTGAAGAGGATGCTCTCCTGCTTAGCCGCTACAGGATTAGAAGAGCTTAAAGTGGGATAGGAGCAATACCAAATTAAGATTCAAGAATATTTTAAAGAAGCATTCCTTTTTATCATATTAAGATACAGGTGATTACTATGGAATCCTCTCTTCTGGGTTATTATGAATAAGGGCCAATTTGCTGTATGCAACAATTATAGCCGTGAGGCATAAGAGTAAATGTTCTGAAACTCTTTTCTGCCCTGTGATCTCAACATGCAGGAAAGGACTAGAACTCTTGAGAAGGTTACCTGAAAATAAATTTAGATAATCTATTAAGTGCAAACAAAGCAACATAAAAAGAGAGCAAGTGGGCGAGAGAAAGTAGACCTGCTTCTGGTAAATAAATGTGGTCTAAATGTCAATGGAAGTAAACAAGCTGGTGAAAATAATTACTATTTTTTTTTCAATATATGAAGTTTATTGTCAAATTGGTTTCCATACAACACCCAGTGCTCATCCCAAAAGGTGCCCTCCTCAATACCCAGCACCCACCCTCCCCTCCCTCCCACTCCCCATCAACCCTCAGTTTGTTCTCAGTTTTTAAGAGTCTCTTATGCTTTGGCTCTCTTCCACTCCAACCTCTTTTTTTTTTCCTTCCCCTCCCCCATGGGTTTTTGTTAAGTTTCTCAGGATCCACATAAGAGTGAAACCATATGGTAGCTGTCTTTCTCTGTATGGCTTATTTCACTTAGCATAACACCCTCCAGTTCCATCCATGTTGCTACAAAGGGCCATATTTCATTCTTTCTCATTGCCACGTAGTACTCCATTGTGTATATAAACCACAATTTCTTTATCCATTCATCAGTTGATGGACATTTAGGCTCTATCCATAATTTGGCTCTTGTTGAGAGTGCTGCTATAAACATTGGGGTACAAGTGTCCCTATGCATCAGTACTCCTGTATCCCTTGGATAAATTCCTAGCAGTGCTATTGCTGGGTCATAGGGTAGGTCTATTTTTAATTTTTTGAGGAACCTCCACACTGTTTTCCAGAGTGGCTGCACCAATTTGCATTCCCACCAACAGTGCCAGAAGGTTCCCGTTTCTCCACATCCTCTCCAGCATCTATAGTCTCCTGATTTGTTCATTTTGGCCACTCTGACTGGCGTGAGGTGATATCTGAGTGTGGTTTTGATTTGTATTTCCCTGATAAGGAGCACGATGTTGAGCACCTTTTCACATGCCTGTTGGCCATCTGGATGTCTTCTTTAGAGAAGTATCTATTCATGTTGAAAATAATTATTTTAAAGTAGACTGATAATGATCCAAGATGAAAAGTCTTGAAATACAAATGTATGCATTCAATCTAAAATGACTGCAGAGCCTGCAGTCATCAACAACTGATTCCCTCCCCCTCCGGCCAATCAGCTTCCAAAATGTACCTCCTTCACATTTCTTACACATATCTCCTGCCTTCCTATTTTTACTGCCACAACTCTGCAATAGGCCTTTATATCTCTCGACTAAAATACTGCTCTAATATCCTTAGCCCTAATCTATCTGACACATCATGGCTATATTAGTTCTTCTAAAAACCCAGAACCCATCTTACAACTTTCTGCTCAGAAAGCTTCTGTGATTAGTCACTGCCTAGAGAAGGGTATTTCAGGGTATTTGGAGACCCAGCTTTTCCTGATTTCTCTAGATAAAGAAAAATACTAGATCATAGGGTATTTGTCTTTCTCTGACTGACTTACTTTGCTTAGCATTAAACTCTCTAGCTCCATCCATGTTATTGCAAATGGCAAGATTTCATTTTTTGATGGATGAACAATACCACATGATTTCACTCATATGTGGAACTTAAGAAACAAAACAAACATACAAAAAGAGAGAGAGAAACCGAGAAGCCACTCTTAACTATAGAGAACAAACTGGTGGTTACCAGAGGGGAGGTGGGTGGGAAGATGGGTGAAACAGGTGAAGAGGATTAAGAGCCCACCCATCACAACGAGCACTGAGTAACGTACAGAATTCCTGAATCACTATATTGTATACCTGAAACTAACAAAACACTGTATGTTAACCATACTGGAATCAAAATAAAAACCAATAAAAAAGAGAAAAATACTAGAAACAACAGGAAAACTAGTTATTTGCTCACAGGGTAATAATTCACAAAATAAACAGGTAGGGGTTAAAATTTGATAAAATATACATATTACAGAGACATTTTTCAAAATGAATCTGATGAAACACTAGTGTTCTTCCAGATGTGAGTGGTAATCCATGAGAGAAGGCTAACCTCTCAAATGAGTATGGGACTACTGGGTTAGGAAAAGTTAAATAGATTTCTTCAGAATTTCTCAAAACCTTGAATATGCTAACTTCGCAACAAATCTTCAAGAAGGTAATATAGTACACATTCTGTCTCAGACTTATTTAATCACAGAGCCCTTTGGTCAGGGGAACACATGGACGTTTAAAAAAACACATTCCAAGAAACACACCATTTGAGGAACATCTGGGAGGAAGAAAGTCCCTTATGGGTCCATATTAGGGGCCCACATATTTGAGCACATCACAGGCTGGAGAAAAAGAAAGGGGTTCGGGCACATTTCCAATGTACTTGTGCCTCTGAGATCATCGGCATCTGCTATCTCAATTAGACTGAAACATCGCTAGTCTTAATGCTGACACCAGGGTACAGAAACATAGTCATTATCTACAGACCCTGTCAGTAATAAAGGGAGATGTGTTTCCCAGGTTGCCGGAACTTCCCATGTACTAAGTGTAATACAGGAATTACGCTTAAGGTCTTCCATGGCCAGATTTTAACTACCCTGTTTCGTTGACTGTAAAATAAGAGGATTAGAAGTGATCACCACTAAGATTCCTTCCAATAAGGATATAATTAATGGTTTTATTTTTACAAAGTTATTTCACATTGTTTTCCTTTCCACACACAGTTCAACATAATTGGACTCAACATACTGGCCCTCTTGGTTTTTTGCTTATAAAAAATCCTATTATACAAATTTCTTTTCCTGTTCACAGAAATGCTAATTGCTCCCCAAAGCCCAGACCTTCCTCTATGAAGCTTTGACATCCCCACCCTCACAAAAACAGAATCACTCCTCCTCCTAGACTTCTAGAACATATGACTCATTTCTCTCAAGACTTTACACTTACTGCCGAACTTGAGAACTTCACCACCACTTGGGGATTCTTACTCATTCTGTATCTTTCCCCAACATTAAGCACATTTTGCAAAGAGTGAGCACACAAGTGACTGAAGTGATGTGCCTGGTCCACCGGTGCCCATAACGGGGTACACAATCCCCTGTCCTTGTGCTGCTTGGAATCCCTTTCTCTTTCGCCTTGCCTTATGCCCTAAACATTAACCTCATCCTTTCTAAAGGAAAAATAATGACACTAACATATCAAGTGTGGGGAGTACAATATTCTGTGCTTGGTAATTTACCTTTCTCGAGGCTATTTGTCAAAATGTATCAATAGCCTTGGTATTCTGTGACCTGATGATTCTTCTGATGAATTTTTATCCTGCATATGGAGGTACAGAGCAGCTTGTAATCACTATGCCAAACAGCAGGGGATTGGTTAAATAAGTCATGGTATGGTTACATGACTGCATATAGTGCAGCTATTAAAAATCAGTTTTCCCAACTGGCACTACTGGAATTTGGGGCTGGTTATTTCTTTGTTGTGGGAGATTGTTGTGTGTATGTAGTATGTTGCAGCATTCCTGGACTCTACCAACTAGATGCCCTCCGTTGTGATGATAAAAAATGTTTTCAGACATAAATGTCCCCTAAAGTCATTGGAACAGGGTGGAGAGGCAGATTGAGGTGGCAGACAAAAACTGGTTTAAACTATTTGACACACAGGGGCGCCTGGGTGGCTCAGTCGGTTGGGCGTCCAACTTCGGCTCAGGTCATGATCTCACGGTCCGTGAGTTTGAGCCCCACGTCGGGCTCCGTGCTGACAGCTCGGAGCCTGGAGCCTGCTTCTGATTCTGTCTCCCTCTCTCTGACTCTCCCCCTTTCATGCTCTGTCTCTCTCTGTCTCAAAAATAAACATTAAAATATTCGACACACAGAATGTGCATAATATACTAAGTAGAAAATGTAGTTATAAAAAGTTTAATCAGTATGTCTACATTATTTAAAATTTTTTTTCTAATGTTTTTTAATTTATTTTTGACAGAGAGAGAGAGAGAGAGAGAGAGAATGTCAAGCAGGGGAGGGGCAGAGAGAGACAGAAACACAGAATCTGAAGCAGGCTCTAGGCTCTGAGTTATCAGCACAGAGCCCAACATGGAGCTTGAACGCATGAACTGCGAAATCATGATCTGAGCTGAAGTCATTTGCTTAACTGACTGAACTACTCAGGAGCCCTAAGACTACATTATTTAAAAAACAAAATAAAAAGATGAGTGTGTATAAGTGCACACATGTGTGTGTCAGAGAGCGAGACAAGGAGATAGCTTTATTAAAAGAAGGTTTTCTCCAAAAATGACTGTTTTGAAACGGAAGGGAAAATACCTATTAAATTTATATATTACAGGGGTGCCTGGGTAGCTCAGTCGGTTGAGCGTCCGACTTCGGCTCAGGTCATGACCTTGCGGTTCATGAGTTTGAGCACTGCGTCAGGCTCTGTGCTGACGTCTCAGAGCCTGGAGCCTGCTTCAGATTCTGTGCCTCCCTCTCTCTCTGCCCCAACCCACTCACATTCTGTCTCTGTCTCTCTCAAAAATAAACATTAAAAAAAATTTTATATATTACAAAATGTTGTCCAGAGGTCAATCTCAATGTCAAGCTATCCCGCCCCTCAAAAATCATTTTGCAAAAGGTGAGAACTCACAGAGCTAGGGCATTCTACAGGGACGGGACCTCATGCATAACACTGTTCAGAGGTCAAGAGAGAGATAAACAAAATTTAATTTGGATCCCAGTCTACATAGTAATTAACTATAGCTACTACCACACATTTTTGCCTTCTGTTTCCTCTCAAATTTCTTAAGAAAAATAAATGTGTGAGATTTTGCTAGATTTGAAATGTTGTGAATGGAGTCCTAACTACTGGACATATTTGGATAAAATTCAAGTAAGCTGTTTTCTGTTCAAATTTTATATTTAATGACATGGAAACTTGACTGAAATAGAAACATCCCATAAAAGTACTTACAGTGTACCTGTGTTTTGCAATTCTATTAAGTTTAGCAATGTGGGTAAATGAAGAGATACATTCCCTGGATTGTATGAGAAAATAAGCCAACATAGTATCTTGTTCACTGTTGTGCCCCTGTGTAGAGAGGCACATAGCAGAGCTCACATTTATTTAATGAATGAATCAATGTTACAAATACGCTAATTATGGGCTAGGCACCTACACAAACTGTCTCACTGACCCCTGTAGCCAAATAATTCTATGATGTAGGTAATTGATATCCTTATTTCTACAAGCGGAAAAACTGAGGCTCAGTCAGATCAAATAACTTGCCCAAGGTCACAAGGTTAGTAAGCTCCCATTATGCAGTGATTTTTCTAAGAATTTCATCTGTTAATATTATCTAGATAAACTTGGAGGACAAGCATAACATGCTCGCTGAAAATCAGAGTATTAGATCATATCTTAGCCTCAATATCCATCCTATCTGTCCCTTCTTATTCCACAAGGACTGAGTGGAAGGCTGAGACCTAATCCTACAGAGTAAGGTATTTCACTTGCTTTAACTACAAAATTTAGAAGGATTTTTAAAAAGATATTTACAACCCAATAATTATTTTAATATGTTCAGGTGTCACATTTTGTCATCAGAAACTTTATTACTAAAATTAGGAGTGATACAGGAAAGTCAAGATGTGGGAAAGGATGGTTTAATACATAAAAGATGCCCTTAAATACTAACTAAAATACAGATGTGACTAATTAAAATAACCTTATATTAAATCTGAGTTTTTACTTTCCTTTTTTGTATGGGACTCAACAATAGTGCTAAAAACCCATCAATAAGCCTTTAAGGCTGGGTTTCTCATAAAGCCTCAGAATATGGTAACATTCCTGGTAAACATTCCATACAAGCATGGCCTTTTTGTTTTCCAGTGAGGGCATGACACGAGTCTCCAGGGAGCGGCAATCATACAACACTAGAAGTCCGTGCCAACAGAGTGCCTCAAGCAAGGACAATTATGTCTCCAAGAATAAGGAGGAGGTTAGTGAGTAGAGAGAGCGAGCACCCAGGAGCATGAGGGGAGGGCAAGAAGAGAAACAGAAGGAGAAGAGGGAGGATAAAGGTAGGCCAGAAGTCAGAGCGCCATCACTTCTCTCAGCAAGCTGGAGAGTCCACTCACCTGGTGAATGCTGTTAGAGCCAGGCATCCAGATAGGAAAAAAAAGGGGCCTTTCCTCACCCTCAATATTCCAGCCTATGCAATCCACCAACCCAAATTATGTAGACCAAAACAAAACAGAATGAAACAAAAGAAAACACACTTTATGTTCAGAGGGTGTCAACACATTTCTTTTTACCAAGTACTTCTTAAATCAAGTTTAGCTCCTACTGAAAGTCTAAAAGTACAATGTCTGTTCATGAAAATAATAGCAAATGGATCCTCTCGTACAAGGGAACTATGTTCAAAAATAACTTTGTCAAAACGTTGTCGGAAACATTTTTTTTAAAACAACCCTACAGTTAAAAAGCTTAGCAATGCTGTTTAAATTCTTTTAAATGTTTGATCAGGGGGGCGCCTGGGTGGCGCAGTCGGTTAAGCGTCCGACTTCAGCCAGGTCACGATCTCGCGGTCCGTGAGTTCGAGCCCCGCGTCAGGCTCTGGGCTGATGGCTCAGAGCCTGGAGCCTGTTTCCGATTCTGTGTCTCCCTCTCTCTCTGCCCCTCCCCCGTTCATGCTCTGTCTCTCTCTGTCCCAAAAATAAATAAACGTTGAAAAAAAAAAATGTTTGATCAGGAAAACAGGAGCTCAGTTAATGCAGAAATGAAACGCATGTACGTAGAGTTCTTCTAAGCCACAATTCAAGTATCTGAGGTAGGCCATCAGTTTCCAAAGCAGTTACACAATCTTCTCCAATCATCACATTAGCCTTACAAAGTAAGTAGGAAAGATGCCATTATTTCATTTGGAAGATAAAGAGACAGGCCCACAGAGCTAAGTAATTTTTGAGTAAGGTCCAAGCTGGTGAAGGGTAGAATGAAAACCAGAATTTAGGCTTTAGGCTTTGTGGTACATGCCGCTTCTAACTTTCCACTTTCAAAAGTGTGAAAAAGACGCTTCAAAACCTAGGAATTTGTATTTCTTTAAATCATGCTCTAAACTGTCGTACGGCTACCTAAATACAAATACTTTTAGGTTTATGGTTTAAGTATGTAAGAAGACTCAATACTTCAAGGATAAGTGAGTCAGGTCATCTTTAATTTGTGAACGTTATTTATGAAGAGAGAGAGGGGAAGAGGATGGAAGACAGGAGGGAAGAAAAACGAAAGGTGGCCATTCATTCCCACACCGAGGACGTTCGGAAAGTAGTCACAAGAAACAGAGTCCCAGAACAGCTGAGTTGTTGACATCTTTAACTCGAACTTTCGAAAAGCCTTGAATTTTATCTGTCCTGTACAGTCTTAAACACATTTACTTCAGATATTTTGTGTGAAGTCCTTATGAAGTCCTGAATTTCTTAAACATAGCTTTGGATGACTACAGATATGCTTTACAAAGTATGACAGCTCCTCCAATTCACTCTTCCAAACAATACCTTCAGAATTTCCTGCTGCTTTTAACTCTCTTTAGGGGAGACAGGGCATATGCCCATTTCAACTATCTAATTTCAGCTGACTGTGCTAGGGCTTTCTTCAATGAAACAGATTCCCATGCTTTCTCATTCTATCAGAGTTCAGCCTGGCTCGAACTTTTTTCTATTGCCTATGCCAGCATTCCCCAAGGTGCGTACTGAGCACCACCAGTATTAACAGCTATTAATGACTTAATGTAGACAAACAAAAATGAAGAAAATCTTAACTGAACATGCATAAGGAAGCCCCCCTCTAAAGTCACAAAGGCTCTAAGAAATCTTGTAGTAAGGAAATATATTTATTTTTGCTTGATCCATCTTATCACATTTATTTGATTTGCACGCACTATAGCAAGAAAATCTTGAATCATCAAATTGGCTATACTAGATCATTTTCAGTGAAACTCAACTCAGAATAAGTAACACGTTAAAACATAACGCCCAGTATATATTTTATCAATACATATATGATATCGTATTAATCTTACCGAACAGTATTTCTTTGGGGGAGGGATATTAACATTACTTGCAGTGAGGGAATTATTGATTAGTTTATTTTTTCTTTGACAGGGCTTCCTGGCTAATTAAACACTCCAATCAAAGGAGATAAGGCCTAGACTGACTATACATTTTTGAATATTTAAGTGCAGAGCTAACACCGGTTTAATACCTTTTATCTTTAAATGCTAATTTCTCCAACTGGCTTCTCCAAATTATATCATCCTCTGTTTTATTGAAGAACATCAGCTTCACTTTCCTTAAAAGAAAAAACAACAACAACTCAAAAAGAACTATTTCAGTTACATTTAAAATATGCACGAATGGAAAAGTCTAAACGTAAACTGGCATGAATGTTTTTTAGTGCCAATTAGGTAACCCAAAGTATCAAAAATAAAAGAATCAAGTTAGTAAAACAGCTAGGACTAGAAGACGTAGGGTAAGGAAATGATAAATGAGGAAATGAGAATACGTCTATTAAGGTCCACTGAGTAATTAATTTAGAATACCTTACACTAATCTAATAGCCTCATAAAGGATAGTAATTAAAGATAAAGTTACATACCTGAGACTGGGTATGTTAGTCAAAGCATAATTCAGTATTTTAACCATTGGTGTGAAGCCTGTTCCAGCTGCCAATAAAAAGAGATCTTCTAATTCTTGGAACTGGGATATTTTAAAACTGCCCTCAGGATTGCTTACGGAAACAAAATCTCCTAAACAATGAAATATAAACTAAATCAGAAGAAAAAAAAAATCAGGGAAACTGATGTTAGCCTAGCTAAATTTAGAACACTGAGGAGTAACAGGATGAATTCATAACTTTCAGACTACATCTTAGTCTTTAAGGTATGTAAGGAGTTTGGGGAATACTCATTAAGCCCCCAAATATGTCTGGATTATATCCTTATAACCAAATTAATAATGAGGTTTTATGACACTCATTTCCCAACATTATTTTCCCAAACCATCTAGAATCTCTAATTTACAAACCACTGACAAGCACTTAAGTACAAATTCTCAGTAAAGGACTGATTGCTAAGCTAAATTATAAGCACCTCAAAAGCAGTGTCTATGTATACCTGTCTTACACAGTACAAGGTGGAGAATATATACTCACTGCTTACATATGGATTCTTAGCCATAGCAATAAAACTAGTAGGAGAGAAAATGGAAATAGAAAAGTATTCTAAAATCTTACGTTAGTAAATGTGCTAACTTCACCTTCATGAAATCTTTGAAAAACCTATTAAAACAACAGCTGTTCTGAATTGAACACCTATAAAAACAAAGCAAGATCAGAAACTGTACTTAGAGCATGCTACTTCTCAATCTAGAATAAAAATATTTGAGCAAAACATTTTCTGTAGTGCATTTTTATATAACCACTCTGTACCACTCATATAAGAGAACTGCCTTTAAGACATTTCAGAAATTTTCAATGTAATTTTAAAAATAGAAAAGTTAAACATGTTTTAAAAACAATTTCAAATAATTTGCTTTATTTCTTTAAATGCTTGGATGTTCATAATTTTTCCTTCTTGTCCACAGCGGGATAGTAAGGATCTTGCAGTAACTGATGAATTAAGTATTGGAAGGTAACAGAAGCTCCCCGTTATAGTTCAAAAGGACCATAAGATCAGAACATCTTCAGGAAAAAGTCAGCTGGTTGTTTACTAAAGATGCTCACAGAATGACATTAACTTGATAACTTCTGTCAACAGTCCAGTCCTTCAACGTCATAAAACTAGACTCAGGCAAGATACTGGATTTTAATCAAGTTCACAAGATGTTAAAAGTATACCGGCCAGAACAGCAATTCATTTACAAAAGGCTATCTGTACCTAGTGACCTGAACATCACACACCCCTTCCAGGGCATCTCATTCTCAGTATCAGAACACTTGGAAGGCCAAAATAATCATATAAGAGTTGCTTGGTGAACATGGAGTTGAAACAAAGACGTGGATAATTTTATAGCATAGCTCATTTAAGCCATGATGAGGCTTTCATGAGTTATCACTATCATGCCAGTGTGTCCCTCCAAGGGATACAGGTATTGGGGCCATGTCTAGCTCCCCTGGATGAAACTGAAAAAACACTCATCTTATTCTTTGGGCTTTCCCTTTCATGCTCTAGGCTAAATCTCCACCCTGCTCTGTTCACATGATCTCTATTAAAAGGTTATAATAACACTGGTTCAGTTTCCACATGCTATCTATAATCACATGTCAGGCTACCACAAGATGATAGTCACCTTCACTAGATTTGCAGGGATTCCAAGATTCTTTAGGTTCTGATTCATATTCAATATTTTGATCTTTGTAACCAAAGAGGACTAATCATATCCATTATGTAGAGACTGGCTTAACTTCCAGAAAGCAATAAATTTTCTTTATTTCCAAATTTTAATGACCTATCTCACTGGCACCTCGATGTTACTGCTAATGCTATGTTAAAAACAGGAAGGGCACTTTTACTGTCAAACAAAAGGCAGTGAAAAGTTGAAGGTACAGAAAAAGGAATAGAAACAGGAACAGGGGTCTTGAAATCACAATAGATTTCATCATAGTCTTTTTATTAATTCTTTCAAAGTACACTTATTGAGAGCCTATTATGTGCCAATTGCCATGCTGAGGTATAGGAACTATAAAGATAAGGAAGACAATCTTTACCCTCAAACGCAAAGTTTTGTAAAGAAGGAACATTATTTATTCTTATCTGAGAACTATGAACAAAGTGTTAGTTACTGAGGGGTTCACGAGAAGGGCGGCTTCATAAAAGAAGTGATATTTTGTTTGGGTCTTTAAAAAAAAAAAAAAAGGTACCTGACAGGTAGAGGAAGGGCTGATGGGTGTCCTACGTGAGGCAACTGCATGTACCTATGAATGAGGGTGACAAGCTTGTGGAACTCTGAGTAGCATAAGTACTTTGTATTTATACAAGTAGTTACATGAGAGATGCAGCTGGAGAGATCATGAAAGTCTTTATAGGCCATGCAGAGGACTTAACCGTTAAGTAATGGACACCCGTCAGATGTCTCAAAGCTGCAGAGAAACATGATTAAATTTCTCCTCAGGGCAGCTTGGAAATGCAGATAAACAGAAACAGAAGGACTCCATTAGAGGCGACTGAGAGAGAGCAGTTAGAGGTCATGAGGGATGATGAAAGCTTGATCCGAGAAGGTGGCAGAAGGGAAGGAAAAGAAAAGATTAAAAAGCCACTGGGAGGTAGATTCACTGGACCTTAGTGGCTGACTCGATCGGGAGGGAGAAAATGGGAAGATTCAAAGATAACTCAAGCCTCCCGATGGTGTCAAAAATGAACTGTGATGCTATAAATAATAAAGATGAGGAATATGGGAGTAAGGGTAGATTAGGTGGGACAAAAAGAACACGACTTTGGTCTCAGACAAGTTGAGTCTGAGATATTTGATAGACTCCCACATGGGTATAACCAGAGGATAAGTATAACACGGGCTCTTATCTAGAACAGAAATGAGGTTTAAAAAAAGAATACGAACCAATCTGAAGCTGATCAAGCTCTGGTGTGAAGAGTCCAGCAGGATAGATTTTGATCAAAAAGTAGATGTATTTATTGTTGAGAAGAACTGGTTCCTTGAACTCTGAGAGTAAGGAATCAGATACAGGTGTATATGGCTTCACAATTTCAGTACCTGGAAAAAGTCATGACACAGAAATTCAATTTTAAAAATCTCAAAAGCCCTGAATAAAGATGAAACATACAAATATTATGATGCTATCACTACATATTGAAAACTGTACATCTAATATGTATATGATTCTAACTATATGTTCTCCCTAGAGATGCACACACATACTATATACAGAGAACATGTAGTTAGAATCATATACACATTAGATGTATACACACACACACACACACACACACACACACACACACACACACCTGAAGCCTATGCATGCTGAAATAAACTTAACAAATCAGTATTTTACCCATCATATAAACAATGTACATTTATTATGTGCAGTATGATAGGGACTCATGGTAATAAATGTAGACATCCATCTAGTCCATCAGCATATAAACTTTGTAATGGGCCCCCCAAAAAAAAAAAGACATCAAAAGTTTACACAGAGGTGTAAGAAGGTACTTACATAACAATTTTAATTATGCACCAAATTTTTAACAATGGTTACAGATGGCCATTGGGATTATTGGGTTAAGAAAGGGAAGAATTTCACTTTTTACTTTATACATTTTGAGCTGTTTTAATTTTTTAATATATATTGCTTTGGCAACTGAAAGAAAAAATGTTAATCCAACTACTTCCAACAATATACTATTAAAAAACATGAATCTAATAAGAATTTGTGTTATATTTTAGCTAGCCAAATTCCAAAGAAAGAGGAGTCCCCACACATTTTTAAGACCAGAATTTTATACATGGCTCCTTGACATCTAAAAATTGATCCACCCGTAAAATTATAATACATCGACAATGACCACACTGGGAAGACAGCAGCTACTGACTGACAGCCTGGCACTGGTGATGGTGAGGAGGGAAACTTAATAGTGCTGTGGGAAGCTACTGTACCTACCAACCCCCGGCTGGCAGTCTGCTAGCCTGACTGTAGGGAAGACTAACTGACATGAGAATGTGACCTTCTGCAGCTTCAGAAGGCCAAGACAATGTTAGAAGGATAAGAAGGGTATTTGAAATGAGTAAATGAAGTAACTTTAGGATGAAAATGAGGGAGAAAGAATTCAAGTAAGGACTATATAGAACTTCTTATACTGGCAGCACATGTAAGGAAATCATTTCTAATCATCACTCATTTTCAGTTTTACACATTCAACTTCCGAAATGACACAACCATACGTGGTTACTAAGAGATACTGGGATGTGTTTCTAGTGGCTGTCTCCCTGAAGGACCACTTAGGCACTCCCTCCCCTCTTTCCCTTAGTGTTCTCAGTAATAAGTAACCGTGCTGGTGGAACTCTCTCTGACCAGCAGTTTCTTCGCTCCCTACAGTGATAAGGCAGGGCTGTGGCTCCAACACGCAGGAATGCTGCATCTACAAACCTAGAACCTGGCTATTAGTCAGTTGCCAGAAGCATTTATTAATAACCTAAATGGTTACTTCCTAAAAGGATTAGTACTGATTTGCAACTGCTAATAAGGAAAGAAACGGTTTCCCCAAAACCTTTATTTACCTTACCTGTAATAGTTAACTTGAGGTAAACATGTTGCCCAACTGGCACCTGAAGATGAGTGCTTGGTGGCAGCATCAGGCAGAAAAGCTTCGTATCATGAGTAACGCCTTCCTTGGAAATTAACCGGCACTTTCTGTAGTATAAACCTAGAAAGTGATTCATTTTCTCTCATTGATAAATAAATTAAGTAACACTAGACTAAGTGAAAGCACAGATTCAGCTTCTATACTTAGGCAAGCTCAAATTTCACTAAAATGCCTACATGCTTTAAAAATTAATCAGGGGGCCCCTGGGTGGCTCAGTCGGTTGAATGTGTGACTTCGGCTCTGGTCATGATCTCACGGTTCGTTAAGTTTGAGCCCCATGATGGACTCTGCTGACAGCTAGCTCGGAGCCTGGAGCCTGTTTCGGATTCTGTGTCTCCCTCGCTCTCTGCCCCTCCCCCACTCACACTCTGTCTCTTTCTCTCAAAAACAAACATTAACAATAAATAAATAAATGAATAAATATTCATCAGTAGTTTGAATATCTGAAAGTTGGAAATTTTTTCATTTTATTTTCTGAGATATCTATATTTTTATACTGTAAATACCTCTGTAGTTTGAAAAATGA